>NC_057806.1:251779466-251903099 GCF_018294505.1 Triticum aestivum | reverse complement strand
CGTCACGCTGCCGCCCCGCCGCCCGAGCCGCGTCGGAGCCGCCGCCGCATGTCGCACGCCCGCTGGAATCCTGCCGGATCTCGCCGGTTTCCACCGCCGTTTTTTTGGTTTTTAGGTAAAAGCCGCCGGTTTTCTTTAAAACCCTAGGTTTGGTTTTTTATTTTAGACCGGTTCGGTTTTTCTCGGTTTAGTTCGTTTGCGAACGTTCGTTCGTTTGTTTTAACGAATGAATTCGCCCGTTCATCTGTGTTAGCGGACGTTCGTCCGATAGTTTTTCTTTTTATTTTCTTTTTTCGGCCAGGGACCTGTCCGCGATTAATTTATCGCAGATTAGCCCCTAATCTTCAAACCCTAGCCGTTTCTAAACCGTTTGTCCAAATCCAGTGAAACCAACGCCAAAATCTTCGTATAGAGCCCCTCTTTCTGTTTAATCAACTTGAACAAGGTTTTGACAATTTAAAATTTGGTTTCATGCAGATTTCATTTCGAAGTTCTTTTGACCGCAGTTTCAGTTTCGTAGCTCCGTTTTGGTTGATTCTTTTTGCAAATCAAAGCTCTTCAGTTGAACTTCCAGATTCCATCTTCTTATTTGAGTTTTACCCGTGCATCTATGTTTGAGTGCTTATGTATGCTATTGTTTGTTTGCGATAGAATTCCCGGAGTGCGCAGCATGCTACTATGATTCTCTAGGTTTTGCATATCATCGGCAAGGCAAGTAACACTTTGAGCATACCCCTTTATTACGTAGTTTTTATGCATTAGCTCAAATCTTCAAACATTGCATGAGTAGGATCCTTTAACATGTCGGTTTGGGAAGTAGATGATGAGGTAGAACCTATTGCCTTTTATTATCAAACCCGTGGGAGTTACTTCCACGTTATGCTTAATTTTCCATGCTATGCTCGTAGACGTGGATTGGGTTTGAGTGTATCCATGACAGATGTGAGATTATTAATTAATGGTTAACTTAAGGTGGCTACTTAAGCACACATCTGGGTGGATTGGTTGCGGGCACTTGGGGATATACCAGTGTTGTCCTTTTGGTTCCCCACCCAGACTCAAAGGGATCATAAGATTATTCATGCTAGAAACTTCCGTGTGCAGCCACAAGCTATTATGGGCTCTAGCATAGTTGAGTATGTTGCGTGACCTCTTTCAGTGGCGGGCTAGCAGATGTAGGGGAAAGTAGGTGTAACTATCCACCCAGAGTAAAGAGTTAGTGCTTCTAAAAGACTGTGTCTCGGCCATCCGTTTCTCAAACACCATGTAGTGCGAGAAATCCAACAGAGGGGGTCGAGTCTTATGGGGAAAAGTGCACAAACCTCTGCAGAGTGTACAAACTAATCATGGTTAGCCGTGTCCTCGGTTATGGACAACTTGAGTATCTGGTTCTTGGATTATCATGTTGATCTCATCACTCTAAATTAATTTGTTGGGTTGTTAATTACTTGTTTAATTGGGATTGAGATGGGGATTTGCCATTCTCAATGTTTTCAACTACCATGATAGTTAAATAAAATATATTCCTTTGTTGTCGGGAAAAATTGTCTTTTCGCAAAACATTATAACCATAGAGCCTCCACAAGCCATATATGCATGTAGTGATAGCATTTATTCTGTTCATTGCTCTACTGTGTTACATTGCCAACATATTCCATGTGCTAACCCGTTTCGGGCTGCAACGTATCATGTACAGACTTTTCAGATGAAGAGTAAGGTGCGCTAGGTCGTTGTCGTGCACTCAGCTATGCCGTTGGAGTTGATGGACTCACTTTATCTTCCAAGTCTTCCTCTGTTATCTTATTTAGATGGCCTTAAGCCATATTTATTGTAATAAGTTCTCTTTTGAGACATTTGATGTAATAAGTCTGTGATTGCAACTCTGTTATAAATCCTTCGAAGTACTGTGTGTGTCAGCATTACCGATCCAGGGATGACACTTATACACAGATATTTGACCGCCTGAAGTCGGATCGCTATAATGATGACTTAAGCCAAACCTTCTCAAATTTTTACTACGGCATGGTGAGGTCATACCATGCCACCATGACAGGCGTCATGTTTTGTAAGCATTTATTTCATTTTTTCTATAGTTGAAAACCCAACAAACAAACATTTGTGGTTGACTATTGACACACATTTCAAGGAAATATCTATCCATTATTCCTTGTAAAAGGCATAAGAATTTACTAAATGGCACGAGCATGGTTTTCCAGGCCGTTCTTATGGGCCCTTTCATGCACCGATTGCTTGAACTTGAATTATGTGCATTAATGCCTAGGAAATGCACATAATCCCCTAAATATGGCAAATGAACCCAGAAAAGTGCCAAATTTTAACACAGTGATTTGCAGATTGTATGTTCATCATAGAAAAAACTCCTGGACAAAGGACAAAGGAAATTTGGATCCCTCTTCAATCTTGGCGATTCCCCCCTCGAAACCATGAAACTTCCCCGGTGATGGTTCGTTTTATGAAAGACGTGCATGACGACATTTTTACCAGGGCACGGTGAGGTCATACCATGGCACCATACCAGGCGTCTTGTGTTTTCCAAGCAGGTATTTCCTTTTGTATAGTTGTTAACCCAGTAAACGACGCATTTATGGTTGACTATTGCCACACATTTCCTTGAAATATCTGCCCATTCCTTGTAAAAGGCATGAGAATGTACTAAATAGCACGAGCATGGTTTTCCAGAGCGTTCTTGTGCACCCTTTCATGCACCAATTGTTTGAATTTGAATTATGTGCATTAACGCCTACAAAATGCACATAATCCCCTAAATATTGTAAATGAACCCAGAAAAGTGTCAAATTTGACCATGGTTATTAGCAGGGTTTATGTCCATCGCAGGAAATTTGGATTCCCATTCAATCTCGATGATTTACTATCGCACACGATTCATCTCCGTCGCCTTTGCGAACCGTGTGTGTTCACTCACACATGAAAAAGAAAAAGAAAACACTCACCCACTTCATCCCCACTCACTCACCGCGGAATCCTCTGCAACTCTGCACCCTAAGCTCAACGGTTGTTGGCGGCGGGCATAGGTCGCGCTCCAAACGACACTGGATTTCTCCTCCACCGCTTTCCGCTGCCTATCTGCACCGACATTCTAGACTCTTGTTGACTGGGGTTTTCTGCGGGATTGGGCCGGGGATTTTTCTCATGGAGAAGGTAATCAACTTAATTAGCGAAATATTAACTCATCTCTTATCGCAGTCCGTCCGTCGCTGTTAATCAACCAGCAGAAATCATCATGGAATCATTTTTGTTCTAGCTGATTTGTGGGTGTTAATTCATGTGTCCACAATGCGAGCACAAATCGGGCAACTGTGGTTGTGGCCAATCGGAAATGAAGTTCTATCTCACCATTCCGGATGACTTTAGGGAGCTCTCGGTATGTTCAATCTCAACCTATCACGGTCGGCATGGCCTAAATTTGTGAACATATACCATCTGTTGCTACATTATCCATATATTTGCATCAAATCTTTGTTACATTATCTATTTTTAATTCTATATTTTTGTACTTTGCTTTCATCTCTCTCTATATATATATGGATCTATTCTATAAGTTACTCCCATTTTTGCATCTTGCTCTATCATTTCAATATATCTAATTTATGATCCTAATTTTCATTTCAAGCAGTACATCCCTTGCTTTGCAAGAACAGGAGTAGAAGGAAATCTTGGGCTTTACTTTGCTGATGACTCCCAGGATGTCATATTGACAACGTAGCATGGATTTACAATGACGGTTAGCATAAAACTTGATAAAGATGGTCACTCCTATTTTAATGCGGACCTTTGGAGAAAAATGTCTAAGTGTTATGAACTGAAAGCTAGCAATAAAATTCTAGTGCGTGCACCACAGCCTGGTCTAATTAACATAGATGTTTACTTCCCCAACGTCATCAGCCGATCAAAGTCTGGTCGAAGTTAGTGTCCTTTCAACTTTCTCCTTGCTGTCATATTACTATTTAAGCAACCAATTGATCACTATTTACGCAACCAATTGTGATATCATATTCTGACTCCGTTCCTACGCAGTAACAAATTATGTTTACCAATTTATGCGCACTAAATATTCTTCTGCCATGTTCTGAATAAATAATACCTGATGAGGACATCAATACCATTACTAGAGCCCCTACTGCTACATATACGGGACCAATTACTAGAGCTCGCGCACGCCAATTAAATTATCAGGTACTTTCGTTTCTTGGTAATGATTCTAATGTTCATGAGAATATGATGCTGCCTAAATTGGATACATTTGTTTTGCTTATAAATGAAGGGCCTAGCTTGGAGAAGGATGAACATTGGAGCAAGAACAAGCATGGAGATGATGCCATGCGCAAGGGGAACAAGAACGGAGTTACAAGTGATGATTTCAGGACTTTGAAGCCACCATAATGGGTGCATGAAGCCTTGGACGAAATATACAAGATGCCACTTCATAAATTTTGTCCCGAGGCTATTATAGGTGCTGCGTCACCTTTTTATTGGGCCAGGCCCATGTAATTTCGAAATACATAGGTATAGGCTATTTTTAGAGTCCGTATGTGTGGGGAAACAAGAGATAGGGTTGATTTCGGACCCCTCCACCAAGGGCCACGAAATTCCCCCTCTCTTCCTCCATATATACAGCCCTTAGGGCACCGTTTAGACTTTGGGTTTTGTTTAGATTAAAAGTTCGCCATAGCTGCAACTTCGCGTACTCGTTTGTGTTCAACGACCAGACAAAGGCGTCATAGAACCCCACCTTGATCAATAAAGCTTTCATCTTATATTCGCAATATCCAGATTGCAATCTCAGTTTCTTGCTTGTTCTTCGTTTGCTCGCAGGAAACAGACCCTCGTGGTCAGGTTGATCGTGCTCCGGCGTGGTCAATAACCTCTCGGAGTTGGTTTAGCGATTCCTAAGGCGCGACGTCCTCGCACGTTCGTAGTCGGATCGTCAAAGTCAACTGCCACCAAAGTGATATCCATCATCTCATCGAAAGACGGGACACCTTTGCCTCTATCAATACCTTTCCACCTTTTAAGCAGGATATGTCGGATGCATAGTGAAGGAGCTATATGTTACTAAGCGTACCAAATTTCACAGGAAGGACTTGAAGCATGTCATAAACTTTGTTGATAATCTGACAGAGATAGCACAACGTATGAACGCTGGATTTTGGATGGGATTAATTAGACCTATGGTGCACACACTGAACATGACCAATTGTGTGCACAAAACACTGGTAAAAAGTCTTATTTTAATGTTGATGCTCATAAACTATATATATCTTCAACGATATGTTACAATTGTTTTTATTCTACATGTGAACAGAAATTGCCCCCTGTAGCAGTTCCTGGATCGATTTCCCGGTGTGGTCGAATTACACTTGTGCCTACTAATAATGCCAAAGTGATTGCAAGGTACTGCATTTCCCGCCGAAATGGAACCATTCAAATTAACAAGTTCTCGCTTCTCGTGGAAATGCATCCATATTGAAAAATTGGAGGCACTGTTCTACTCATGATCTACCAAGGCACAGGAGGGCTCTTCCTTTTCATTGACGAGATGCCGAGTCACCGTGATCAAGCTGCTTCCAGTGGATAGTTGTGGTTGTTGGCTCTCAGCCTCTTAAAATGTGCTAGTTGTTACTATATATGTTAAGTATGTAGATATGGACCATATGGTTGTTGGCCCTTAGCCTCTTAAAATGTAATAGTTGTTACTATGTTAAGTATGTAGATATGGACCATATGGTTGTTAAAACCGTGTTACGAAGAATCCTCGTTCTGTCGAATAGTGTAACCACTATATATATGTTACTCAAATGTTGTTACCCAAGTTGATAAATTTTCATGGAAAGTATTAGTATCATACACAGTTCATTGAGTTTAAGCGTGTGGCCGATGACCAGAAGGCATTTGCAGATTAACTGTCCATATTGCAAATTCACACACATGTTAACATAAGGAAATGTATGTGTAACATACTAATCATCGCACACGAGTACTCGCAGACGCATCCTGTGCGATACTCCGCCACCGCAAGCAACTAGTTTGCATTTTTCAAAGTTTTTTGTACACACAGAATCACACACGAAGTAATTGCATTGACCGTTTGTGTTGTAATTTCACATCGCAAACAGTTCATCTGAGTCGGCTGTTTGCCAAATGTCACACACATCTTGTTTACACAACTCGTTTGTGTTCTTTTGGCTCATCGCAAACAGTTCATCCATGTGAACTGTATGCCGCATATCACACACTGATGAGGACATCAATACCATTGTTACACCCACAGGCCCTGCTTCTATACATACTGGACCAATTACTAGAGCTCGCGCACGCCAACTAAATTACCAGGTACTTTCGTTTCTTGGTAATGATTCTAATGTTCATGAGAATATGATGCTGCCTAAATTGGATACATTTGTTTTGCTTACGAATGAAGGGCCTAGCTTGGAGAAGGATGAACATTGGAGCAAGAACAAGCATGGAGATGATGGCATGCGCAAGGGGAACAAGAACGGAGTTACAAGTGATGATTTCAGGACTTTGAAGCCACCATAATGGGTGCATGAAGCCTTGGACGAAATATACAAGATGCCACTTCATAAATTTCGTCCTGAGGCTATTTTAGGTGCTGCGTCACCTTATTATTGGGCCAGGCCCATGTAATTTCGAAATACATAAGTATAGGCCATTTTTAGAGTCCGTATGAGTGGGGAAACAAGAGATAGGGTTGATTTCGGACCCCTCCACCAAGGGCCACGAAATTCCCCCCTTTTTCCTCCATATATACAGCCCTTAGGGCATCGTTTAGACTTTGGGTTTTGTTTAGATTAAAAGTTCGCCATAGCTGCAACTTCGCGTACTTCGTTTGTGTTCAACGACCAGACAAAGGCGTCACAGAACCCCACCTTGATCAATAAAGCTTTCATCTTATATTCGCAATATCCAGATTGCAATCTTAGTTTCTTGCTTGTTCTTCGTTTGCTCGCAAGAAACAGACCCTCGTGGTCAGGTTGATCGTGCTCCGGCGTGGTCAATAACCTCTCGGAGTTGGTTTAGCGATTGCTAAGGCGCGACGTCCTCGCACGTTCGTAGTCGGATCGTCAAAGTCGACTTCCAGCAAAGCGATATCCATCATCTCATCGAAAGACGGGACACCTTTGCCTCTATCAAGTGGTATCAGATTTCCAGGTTGCTCGGTGAGATTTTACAGTTTTTCGTAGTTTAGATCGAGTCTGTTCTTCATACCTACAGTCCATGAAAAAGCCACAAAAAAAATTAGGGTTAGTTCATCATATCCGAACCAATCTGAGCCTTTGCATAATCTTTTTAGGGTTTTGCTTTGTTGAATTTGCGGTTGCATCGTCGTGTCTAGTTGCTGGTCTTAGAGTCTAGTCTTTTAGAGTTTCGAGTTCTGGTCATAAGTTGTCACGCCGCCGCCGCACCATCATCATCGCCCCTGCCATCTACCACCACCGCTTATCCGCCACCGCTCCGAATCCGTATCCATATACCACCACCAGTCCGTGTCCATATACCACCACCGATCCATATCCATATACTACCACCGCTACCACCACCGCTGCCATATACCACCACCATATATCCACCACCAATCCGAGTTCCTTGCATATTAGGTTTGTTTTCGAGATCCATCTAGATTCCGATTCGTGTTTCCTTGCCGGAGTAGGTTTCGGGTAGCCACGCTCCGTTTAGGCCCAAAATTTTTCGAAAACGCATTTTTCGAAAAAATTTCTGGCTATCCTATTTTTAGGTGTTTCTGAGTGTTTTGAGACAGGTGCCATTATAGGAAGTTTTTTTTTGACCTGTTTCCAGTTTTTGGGTCCGGGCAGTCGAAAAAAAAAATTGGTCGAAAAAAATTTCGTGCCCATCCTTTCCGTTTGAGCTAGGAAGAGTTTTGAGACACTCGCCATTATAGTGATTTTTCGCAAAAAAAAAAGCAGCGCAAAAAAAAGGAGCGAAAAAAAAATTCAGAGTGTGCTTTTCCCTTGTTTACGTGCCGCGCCGTGATTTTGTTGGTGTTCTAGGCTCGCGTCTCTAGCACAGTCTAGCCTAGGACCAGCACAGTAGCGTCGTTGAGCGTTTATTCAACTTTGCATCTCTGAATTGATTATTGCTGACCCTTTTTGCTACCATATTATAAGCCTTCCCAGCTCCACATACATCTACGTCGTGTGTTTGACTCTCCCTGGTAATCACTCTATCCAAGCTTTGAGAGTTTTTGACTACAACGGTTGCCGATCACCGCCTGCTGCTGGGTAAGAACTGGTAAGAATTTGAGTTTTGCTTGACGGATTTGTGACACCCACCACCACCACTTGTTCGTAGTCTGTAGGATCATATTCTTGTGTGTTTCTATTACTGCTAACCATGCCAGGATCACAAGCCGACGAGATTGACTGGGAGAATTTATCGAACAAGGAGCTTCATGATAAGTTTCAGCAAATGATGACTGAACAGGTGCAAGATGTGCTGAACAATTTTGAAGAGGCCATGGAGAAGATCACTGGCCTTGAGAAGACGTTCGAAACAAAGCTCGATAACAGATTTAATGAATTGCTCGCGCGTCTTCCACCACCACCACCCGCTGCACCTAACGCACCTCTCCAACAACAACAACAACGACTACCTCCACGTCGCGAAATAGACCTTCGCCGAGCGAGCCGTGTTCCTCTTGCGTTTGGCCAAACTGTTGGTGCTGCTGTTGATACTTCTGTGGCTCCTGCTACTGCTGTTGCTGGTACCCAGGAGGATGATGAGTATGCGGCCGATTATGAGGATGAGGTTGATCAAAATCAGATCTACGAGCAGCCACCAGCACCACCACCAGCAGGTCGACCTCAGGTATATATTCGTAATGGTAGGCCTGCACCACCACCTCAGGTACGCGATGATGTCCATATTCCTAAACTGAAATTGAATATTCCACCATTTGAGGGTAGATATGTTCCTGATATATATCTTACTTGGGAGTTAGAAACTGAACAACGATTTACATGTTTACAATATCCTGAGGAGAGACGAGTTGCTGCTGCTGTTTGTGCTTTCACTAGTTTTGCATGTGTATGGTGGTCTGAACATTGTAGATTATATCCTATTCCAACTACTTGGGCTGCTTTGAAAACTGCTATGCGTACGCGTTGGGTTCCACCATATTATCAACGTGAATTGCTTCAAAAATTGCAGCGTTTAAGACAAGGAAAAAATTCTGTAGAATAATATTATCAGGAATTACAAACTGGCATGATTAGATGTGGTATTGTTGAGGAGAATGAAGCTATGCTTGCACGTTTTCTGGGTGGATTAAATAGAGAGATTCAGACCATTCTAGACTATAAGGAGTATACTAATATCACTCGTTTATTCCATCTTGCTTGTAAAGCTGAACGTGAAGTGCAGGATCGACAAGCATTGGGGCGAACTAACTTTTCTGCAGGCCGACCTTCATCATGGACACCACGTGCATCTTCTACTTCAACTGCACCAGCACCTCCATCCGGTGCCACCTCCAGCCGTGATACAAGAAAACAGGCACAACCACCATTATCTGCCAAGAGCGCACCTGTGGGGCCTGCACAGCGTTCTTCTTCTTCCATGGCATCAACAGGGCACACAAGTGATATTATTTGTCGTCGTTGTAAGGGAGGAGGTCATTATGCGAGAGAATGCAAATCTCCGCGTGTGATGATTGCTACCGCGGATGGTGGATATGAGTCTGCTTGATGAGGACATCAATACAATTGTTACACCCACAGCCCCTGCTGCTATACATACTGGACCAATTACTAGAGCTCGTGCACGCCAACTAAATTACCAGGTACTTTCGTTTCTTGGTAATGATTCTAATGTTCATGAGAATATGATGCTGCCTAAATTGGATACATTTGTTTTGCTTACAAATGAAGGGCCTACCTTGGAGAAGGATGAACATTGGAGCAAGAACAAGCATGGAGATGATGGCATGCGCAAGGGGAACAAGAACGGAGTTACAAGTGATGATTCCAGGACTTTGAAGCCACCATAATGGGTGCATGAAGCCTTGGACGAAATATACAAGATGCCACTTCATAAATTTCGTCCCGAGGCTATTTTAGGTGCTGCGTCACCTTATTATTGGGCCAGGCCCATGTAATTTCGAAATACATAAGTATAGGCTATTTTTAGAGTCCGTATGTGTGGGGAAACAAGAGATAGGGTTGATTTCGGACCCCTCCACCGAGGGCCACGAAATTCCCCCCTCTTCCTCCATATATACAGCCCTTAGGGCATCGTTTAGACTTTGGGTTTTGTTTAGATTAAAAGTTCGCCATAGCTGCAACTTCGCGTACTTCGTTTGTGTTCAACGACCAGACAAAGGCGTCACAGAACCCCACCTTGATCAATAAAGCTTTCATCTTATATTCGCAATATCCAGATTGCAATCTTAGTTTCTTGCTTGTTCTTCGTTTGCTCGCAGGAAACAGACCCTCGTGGTCAGGTTGATCGTGCTCCGGCGTGGTCAATAACCTCTCGGAGTTGGTTTAGCGATTGCTAAGGCGCGACGTCCTCACACGTTCGTAGTCGGATCGTCAAAGTCGACTTCCACCAAAGCGATATCCATCATCTCATCGAAAGGCGGGACACCTTTGCCTCTATCAAGTGGTATCAGATTTCCAGGTTGCTCGGTGAGATTTTACAGTTTTTCGTAGTTTAGATCGAGTCTGTTCTTCATACCTACAGTCCACGAAAAAGCCACAAAAAAAAATTAGGGTTAGTTCATCATATCCGAACCAATCTGAGCCTTTGCATAATCTTTTTAGGGTTTTGCTTTGTTGAATTTGCGGTTGCATCGTCGTGTCTAGTTGCTGGTCTTAGAGTCTAGTCTTTTAGAGTTTCGAGTTCTGGTCATAAGTTGTCACGCCGCCGCCGCACCATCATCATCGCCCCTGCCATCTAACTCCACCGCTTATCCGCCACCGCTCTGAATCCGTATCCATATACCACCACCGATTCATATACCACCACCGATTCATATCCATATCCATATACTACCACCGCTACCACCACCGCTGCCATATACCACCACCATATATCCACCACCAATCCGAGTTCTTTGCTTATTAGGTTTGTTTTCGGGATCCATCTAGATTCCGATTCGTGTTTCCTTGCCGGAGTAGGTTTCGGAAAAAAAAAGAGTCGGGTAGCCACGCTCCGTTTAGGCCCAAAATTTTTTGAAAACGCATTTTTCGAAAAATTTTCTGGCTATCCTATTTTTAGGTGTTTCTGAGTGTTTTGAGACAGATGCCATTATAGGAAGTTTTTTTTGACCCGTTTCCAGTTTTTGGGTCCGGGCAGTCAAAAAAAAAATATTGGTCAAAAAAATTTCGTGCCCATCCTGTCAGTTTGAGCTAAGAAGAGTTTTGAGACACTCGCCATTATAGTGATTTTTCGCAAAAAAAAAGCAACGCAAAAAAAAAAGAGCGAAAAAAAATTCAGAGTGTGCTTTTCCCTTGTTTACGTGCCGCGCCGTGATTTTGTTGGTGTTCTAGGCTCGCGTCTCTAGCACAGTCTAGCTTAGGACCAGCACAGTACCGTCGTTGAGCGTTTATTCAACTTTGCATCTCTGAATTGATTATTGCTGACCCTTTTTGCTACCATACTATAAGCCTTCCCAGCTCCACATACATCTACGTCGTGTGTTTGACTCTCCCTGGTAATCGCTCTATCCAAGCTTTGAGAGTTTTTGACTACAACGGTTGCCGATCACCGCCTGCTGCTGGGTAAGAACTGGTAAGAATTTGAGATTTGCTTGACGGATTTGTGACACCCACCACCACCACTTGTTCGTAGTCTGTAGGATCATATTCTTGTGTGTTTCTATTGCTGCTAACCATGCCAGGATCACAAGCTGACGAGATTGACTGGGAGAATTTATCGAACAAGGAGCTTCATGATAAGTTTCAGCAAATGATGACTGAACAGGTGCAAGATGTGCTGAACAATTTTGAAGAGGCCATGGAGAAGATCACTGGCCTTGAGAAGACGTTCGAAACAAAGCTCGATAACAGATTTAATGAATTGCTCGCGCGTCTTCCACCACCACCACCCGCTGCACCTAACGCACCTCTCCAACAACAACAACAACGACTGCCTCCACGTCGCGAAATAGACCTTCGCCGAGCGAGCCGTGTTCCTCTTGCGTTTGGCCAAACTGTTGGTGCTGCTGTTGATACTTCTGTGGCTCCTGCTACTGCTGTTGCTGGTACCCAGGAGGATGATGAGTATGCGGGCGATTATGAGGATGAGGTTGATCAAAATCAGATCTACGAGCAGCCACCAGCACCACCACCAGCAGGTCGACCTCAGGTATATATTCGTAATGGTAGGCCTGCACCACCACCTCAGGTACGAGATGATGTCAAAATTCCTAAACTGAAATTGAATATTCCACCATTTGAGGGTAGATATGTTCCTGATATATCTTACTTGGGAGTTAGAAACTGAACAACGATTTACATGTTTACAATATCCTGAGGAGAGACGAGTTGCTGCTGCTGTTTGTGCTTTCACTAGTTTTGCATGTGTATGGTGGTCTGAACATTGTAGATTATATCCTATTCCAACTACTTGGGCTGCTTTGAAAACTGCTATGTGTACGCGTTGGGTTCCACCATATTATCAACGTGAATTGCTTCAAAAATTGCAGCGTTTAAGACAAGGAAAAAATTCTGTAGAAGAATATTATCAGGAATTACAAACTGGCATGATTAGATGTGGTATTGTTGAGGAGAATGAAGCTATGCTTGCACGTTTTCTGGGTGGATTAAATAGAGAGATTCAGACCATTCTAGACTATAAGGAGTATACTAATATCACTCGTTTATTCCATCTTGCTTGTAAAGCTGAACGTGAAGTGCAGGATCGACAAGCATTGGGGCGAACTAACTTTTCTGCAGGCCGATCTTCATCATGGACACCACATGCATCTTCTACTTCAACTGCACCAGCACCTCCATCCGGTGCCACCTCCAGCCGTGATACAAGAAAACAGGCACAACCACCATTATCTGCCAAGAGCGCACCTGCGGGGCCTGCACAGCGTTCTTCTTCTTCCATGGCATCAACAGGGCACACAAGTGATATTATTTGTCGTCGTTGTAAGGGAGGAGGTCATTATGCGAGGGAATGCAAATCTCCGCGTGTGATGATTGCTACTGCGGATGGTGGATATGAGTCCGCTAGTGACTATGATGAGGAGACATTGGCTCTTATTACACGTGAAGAACATGGTGGAGATGATTCTGATCATGAGACGCAATACATGGCTCCTGAAGACGCTGACAGGTATGAATGTTTAGTTGCTCAACGTGTTTTGAGTGTGCAGGTCACACAAGCTGAGCAAAATCAGAGGCACAATTTGTTCCATACAAAGGGAGTTGTGAAGGAACGTTCTGTGCGCGTCATAATAGACGGAGGGAGCTGCAACAACTTGGCTAGCATGGAGATGGTGGAGAAGCTTTCTCTCACCACAAGACCACATCCACATCCTTACTACATCCAATGGTTCAACAACAGCGGCAAGGTTAAGGTAACACGTACTGTTCGTGTGCATTTTAGTATCTCTACATATGCTGATTATGTTGATTGTGATGTGGTACCTATGCAAGCATGTTCCTTATTACTTGGTAGACCATGGCAATTTGATAAAAATTCTGTACCCCATGGTAGAAACAATCACTATACTCTTGTTCATAAGGATAAAAATATTACTTTGCTTCCTATGACTCCTGATTCCATTTTGAAAGATGATATTAATAGAGCTAATAAAGCACAACAGGAGAAGAATAAGAGTGAAAATCAGATTGTGGCAAAAGAATTTGAGCAACAAATAAAGCCTAATAATAAACCATCTAGTGTTGCTTCTGAAATTAAATTGAAAAGTGCATGTTTATTTGCCACCAAATCTGATATTGATGAGCTAGATTTCAGCAAATCTGTTTGCTATGCTTTTGTGTGCAAAGAGGCATTATTTTCATTCGAGGACGTGCCTTCCTCTTTGCCTCCTGCTGTCACTAACATTTTGCAGGAGTTCGCTGACGTTTTTCCACAAGACGTGCCACCGGGATTACCGCCTATTCGAGGGATTGAGCATCAGATTGACTTAATTCCCGGTGCTTCACTGCCAAACCGTGCACCATACCGTACCAATCCAGAGGAGACGAAGGAGATTATGCGTCAAGTACAAGAGCTTCTCGACAAAGGTTATATACGCGAATCCCTTAGTCCTTGTGCTGTTCCTATTATTCTAGTGCCGAAAAATGATGGTTCATCACGTATTTGTGTTGATTGTAGAGGCATTAATAATATTACTATTCGTTATCGTCATCCTATTCCTAGGCTAGATGATATGCTTGATGAATTGAGTGGCTCTACAATATTCTCCAAAGTTGATTTGCGTAGTGGCTACCATCAAATTCGTATGAAATTGGGAGATGAATGGAAAACAGCATTTAAAACTAAGTTTGGATTATATGAGTGGTTAGTCATGCCTTTTGGGTTAACTAATGCACCTAGTACTTTCATGAGATTAATGAACGAAGTTTTACGTGCTTTCATTGGACGATTTGTGGTAGTTTACTTTGATGACATATTGATTTATAGCAGATCTTTGGAAGAACATTTGGAACATTTACGTGCTGTTTTTATTGCTCTACGTGATGCACGTTTGTTTGGTAACCTTGGGAAGTGCACCTTTTGCACCGACCGCGTATCTTTTCTTGGCTATGTTGTTACTCCACAGGGAATTGAAGTTGATAAAGCCAAGATTGAAGCTATTGAGAGTTGGCCGCAACCCAAAACGGTCACACAAGTGAGGAGTTTTCTTGGCCTCGCTGGATTCTATAGGCGTTTTGTGAGAGATTTCAGCACCATTGCTGCACCTCTCAATGAGCTTACAAAGAAAGATGTGCCTTTTCTTTGGGGTACCGCACAGGAAGAAGCCTTCACGGTATTGAAAGATAAGTTGACACATGCTCCTTTACTCCAACTTCCTGATTTTAATAAGACTTTTGAGCTTGAATGTGATGCTAGTGGAATTGGATTAGGAGGTGTGTTATTACAAGATGGCAAACCTGTTGCATACTTTTCTGAAAAATTGAGTGGGCCTAGTCTGAATTATTCTACTTATGATAAAGAATTATATGCTCTTGTTCGGACTTCAGAAACATGGCAACATTATTTATGGCCCAAAGAATTTGTTATACATTCTGATCATGAATCTTTGAAACATATTAAAAGTCAAGCTAAACTGAATCGTAGACATGCTAAATGGGTTGAATTCATTGAGACTTTCCCTTATGCCATTAAACACAAGAAGGGAAAAGAAAATGTTATTGCTGATGCATTGTCTCGTCGCTATACTATGCTTTCACAACTTGACTTCAAAATATTTGGTTTGGAGACCATCAAAGATCAATATGTGCATGATGCTGATTTTAAAGATGTAATGCAGAATTGTAAAGAAGGAAGAATGTGGAACAAGTTTGTTGTTAACGATGGATTTGTGTTTCGTGCTAACAAGCTATGCATTCCAGCTAGCTCCGTTCGTCTTTTATTGTTGCAGGAGGCGCATGGAGGAGGATTAATGGGACACTTTGGTGTGAAGAAGACGGAGGACGTACTTGCTACACATTTCTTTTGGCCAAAGATGAGACGGGATGTTGAGCGTTTTATTGCTCGCTGCACTACATGTCAAAAAGCTAAGTCACGACTCAATCCTTATGGTTTATATATGCCTTTGCCTGTACCTAGTGTTCCTTGGGAGGATATATCTATGGACTTTGTTTTAGGTTTACCTCGAACAAAGAAGGGGAGGGATAGCATATTTGTTGTCGTGGATAGATTCTCGAAAATGGCACACTTTATACCATGTCATAAAAGTGATGATGCTGTTAATGTTGCTGATTTGTTCTTTCGTGAAATTATTCGCTTGCATGGTGTGCCAAATACTATTGTTTCAGATCGTGATACTAAATTTCTTAGCCACTTTTGGAGATGTTTATGGGCTAAGTTGGGGACTAAACTGCTTTTTAGTACTACTTGTCACCCCCAAACTGATGGCCAAACTGAAGTAGTCAATAGAACATTGTCTACTATGCTTAGGGCTCTTTTGAAGAGTAATAAGATAATGTGGGAGGAATGCTTGCCTCATATTGAATTTGCTTATAATCGTTCATTGCATTCTACTACTAAGATGTGCCCTTTTGAAGTTGTGTATGGTTTCCTACCTCGTGCACCTATTGATTTGTTGCCTCTTCCATCTTCGGAGAAGGTTAATTTTGATGCTAAACAACGTGCTGAATTGATTTTAAAAATGCATGAGTTAACTAAGGAAAACATTGAGCGTATGAATGCCAAATATAAACTTGCTGGAGATAAGGGTAGAAAACATGTTGTGTTTGTACCTGGAGATCTTGTTTGGTTACATTTGTGTAAGGATAGATTTCCTGATTTGCGCAAATCAAAGCTCATGCCACGGGCTGATGGTCCCTTTAAGGTGTTAGAGAAAATAAATGATAATGCATATAAACTTGAGCTGCCTGCAGATTTTGGGGTTAGTCCCACTTTTAACATTGCAGATTTGAAGCCTTATTTGGGCGAGGAAGATGAGTTTCCGTCGAAGACGACTTCATTTCAAGAAGGGGAGGATGATGAGGACATCAATACCATTGTTACACCCATAGGCCCTGCTGCTATACATACTGGACCAATTACTAGAGCTCGCGCACGCCAACTAAATTACCAGGTACTTTTGTTTCTTGGTAATGATTCTAATGTTCATGAGAATATGATGCTGCCTAAATTGGATACATTTGTTTTGCTTACGAATGAAGGGCCTAGCTTGGAGAAGGATGAACATTGGAGCAAGAACAAGCATGGAGATGATGGCATGCGCAAGGGGAACAAGAACGGAGTTACAAGTGATGATTTCATGACTTTGAAGCCACCATAATGGGTGCATGAAGCCTTGGACGAAATATACAAGATGCCACTTCATAAATTTCGTCCCGAGGCTATTTTAGGTGCTGCGTCACGTTATTATTGGGCCAGGCCCATGTAATTTCGAAATACATAAGTATAGGCTATTTTTAGAGTCCGTATGTGTGGGGAAACAAGAGATAGGGTTGATTTCGGACCCCTCCACCAAGGGCCACGAAATTCCCCCCTTTTTCCTCCATATATACAGCCCTTAGGGCATCGTTTAGACTTTGGGTTTTGTTTAGATTAAAAGTTCGCCATAGCTGCAACTTCGCGTACTTCGTTTGTGTTCAACGACCAGACAAAGGCGTCACAGAACCCCACCTTAATCAATAAAGCTTTCATCTTATATTCGCAATATCCAGATTGCAATCTTAGTTTCTTGCTTGTTCTTCATTTGCTCGCAGGAAACAGACCCTCGTGGTCAGGTTGATCGTGCTCCGGCGTGGTCAATAACCTCTCGGAGTTGGTTTAGCGATTGCTAAGGCGCGACGTCCTCGCACGTTCGTAGTCGGATCGTCAAAGTCGACTTCCACCAAAGCGATATCCATCATCTCATCGAAAGACGGGACACCTTTGCCTCTATCACACACATCTTGTTAAGTTGAACCGTTTATGTTGTGTTCCCTAATCGAAAACAGTTCGTTTGAGTTAACCGTATGCCGTATATCACACACACATTGATATGGCTGCCCTTTTCTGTTGTTCTACCTCATCGCAAACAGTTCAGATGAATTAACCATGTGTCCTGCATCGCACACACATTGTTATGGCTACCCATTTCTGTTATTCTGTCTCTTCACAGATAGTTTGAATGGATTAACTGTGTGTCCTGCATCGCATACGCAAATAAAATCTGAACCCTGTTTGATGCATCCTCCATTGCAAACGTTTTGCACCTTTTTAACGGGTTTTTAACACCACCCTTTGCGATTATTGCATCGCACATAGTTTCGACAAAGGGTCTCTGATTGTAGTGTCGCATTAGCAGTATCCAGCAGTAGTGCATATCAAAGACCGGTACTCTAATTAAATTAAACAAAGAGTACTACTCCGGCTGGTGCTCGTCGATCTCTGTGGCCTCCTCCATGTCCATCTCGCGCTTGACGATATCCTGGGGAAGGGGCTTCGTGGCATCCATCGCACCATACTCGGCAAGCATCTCGCTATCCATGTCCGCCATCTCTTTGGAAAAGGCCGCCACAAGCTGGGCATGGGTGGACGCGATCTGAGCTTGGACGGGCTCCATCGTGGCAAGGTATGCCGCGAAGGAACGGACGGCTGCACGAACACTCTCGGCGATTGCCAGCTCTTCGGTCATGGGTTGCCGACCAATGTCAGAGAAGCTTCGTTTGATTTGTGCGGTGACCACCACGAGCTGGGCGTGGGCGGCCTCCATGAATGGCTAATGCCGCTGCTACGGGACGGACAACTGTTGTGCCATTCTCACCAGTTGCTATCCCTGACATAGATGTTGCTGCCGCCACCTGAGCAGCAACAACAACCGTTTGGGTTGCCTTGGCCTCCCGGTCATAGATTGCGGCCATGCTCACGCAGCTTGTTACCACACGCATGGCTGCTGCGGTTAGGCTGTCGCCGGAGTGGGGCGCCGAAGTGGCCTTCATGACGCGGGTCAATGTCCCCATCTTTCATCGGCGATGATTGAACGATGAAATGATATTTAGGGTGCGAGCTAGTGTCCTTGACGCACCGACTGTGCACTGTTGATAGAGGCAAAGGTGTCCCGTCTTTCGATGAGATGATGGATATCGCTTTGGTGGAAGTCGACTTTGACGATCCGACTACGAACGTGCGAGGACGTCGCGCCTAAGCAATCGCTAAACCAACTCTGAGAGGTTATTGACCACGCCGGAGCACGATCAACCTAACCACGAGGGTCTGTTTCCTGCGAGCAAACGAAGAACAAGCAAGAAACTAAGATTGCAATCTGGATATTGCGAATATAAGATGAAAGCTTTATTGATCAAGGTGGAGTTCTGTGACGCCTTTGTCTGGTCGTTGAACACAAACGAAGTACGCGAAGTTGCAGCTATGGCGAACTTTTAATCTAAATAAAACCCGAAGTCTAAACTGTGCCCTAAGGGCTGTATATATGGAGGAAGAGAGGGGGAATTTCGTGGCCCTTGGTGGAGGGGTCCGAAATCAACCCTATCTCTTGTTTCCCCACACATACGGACTCTAAAAATAGCCTATACTTATGTATTTCGAAATTACATGGGCCTGGCCCAATAAAAAGGTGACGCAGCACCTATAATAGCCTCGGGACGAAATTTATGAAGTGGCATCTTGTATATTTCGTCCATGGCTTCATGCACCCATTATGGTGGCTTCAAAGTCCTGAAATCATCACTTGTAACTCCGTTCTTGTTCCCCTTGCGCATGCCATCATCTCCATGCTTGTTCTTGCTCCAATGTTCATCCTTCTCCAAGCTAGGCCCTTCATTTGTAAGCAAAACAAATGTATCCAATTTAGGCAGCATCATATTCTCATGAACATTAGAATCATTACCAAGAAACGAAAGTACCTGGTAATTTAGTTGGCGTGCACGAGCTCTAGTAATTGGTCCAGTATGTATAGCAGCAGGGGCTGTGGGTGTAACAATTGTATTGATGTCCTCATCACTGCGTCACCTTATTATTGGGCCAGGCCCATGTAATTTCGAAATACATAAGTATAGGCTATTTTTAGAGTCCGTATGTGTGGGGAAACAAGAGATAGGGTTGATTTCGGACCCCTCCACCAAGGGCCACGAAATTCCCCCCTCTTCCTCCATATATACAGCCCTTAGGGCATCGTTTAGACTTTGGGTTTTGTTTAGATTAAAAGTTCGCCATAGCTGCAACTTCGCGTACTTCGTTTGTGTTCAACGACCAGACAAAGGCGTCACAGAACCCCACCTTGATCAATAAAGCTTTCATCTTATATTCGCAATATCCAGATTGCAATCTCAGTTTCTTGCTTGTTCTTCGTTTGCTCGCAGGAAACAGACCCTCGTGGTCAGGTTGATCGTGCTCCGGCGTGGTCAATAACCTCTCGGAGTTGGTTTAGCGATTGCTAAGGCGCGACGTCCTCGCACGTTCGTAGTCGGATCGTCAAAGTCGACTTCCACCAAAGCGATATCCATCATCTCATCGAAAGACGGGACACCTTTGCCTCTATCACATATGCTGATTATGTTGATTGTGATGTGGTACCTATGCAAGCATGTTCCTTATTACTTGGTAGACCATGGCAATTTGATAAAAATTCTGTACACCATGGTAGAAACAATCACTATACTCTTGTTCATAAGGATAAAAATATTACTTTGCTTCCTATGACTCCTGATTCCATTTTGAAAGATGATATTAATAGAGCTAATAAAGCACAACAGGAGAAGAATAAGAGTGAAAATCAGATTGTGGCAAAAGAATTTGAGCAACAAATGAAGCCTAATAATAAACCATCTAGTGTTGCTTCTGAAATTAAATTGAAAAGTGCATGTTTACTTGCCACCAAATCTGATATTGATGATCTAGATTTTAGCAAATCTGTTTGCTATGCTTTTGTGTGCAAAGAGGCATTATTTTCATTCGAGGACGTGCCTTCCTCTTTGCCTCCTGCTGTCACTAACATTTTGCAGGAGTTCGCTGACATTTTTCCACAAGACGTGCCACCGGGATTACCGCCTATTCGAGGGATTGAGCATCAGATTGACTTAATTCCCGGTGCTTCACTGCCAAACCGTGCACCATACCGTACCAATCCAGAGGAGATGAAGGAGATTATGCGTCAAGTACAAGAGCTTCTCGACAAAGGTTATATACGCGAATCCCTTAGTCCTTGTGCTGTTCCTATTATTCTAGTGCCGAAAAAGGATGGTACATCACGTATGTGTGTTGATTGTAGAGGCATTAATAATATTATTATTCGTTATCGTCATCCTATTCCTAGGCTAGATGATATGCTTGATGAATTGAGTGGCTCTACAATATTCTCCAAAGTTGATTTGCGTAGTGGCTACCATCAAATTCGTATGAAATTGGGAGATGAATGGAAAACAGCATTTAAAACTAAGTTTGGATTATATGAGTGGTTAGTCATGCCTTTTGGATTAACTAATGCACCTAGTACTTTCATGAGATTAATGAACGAAGTTTTACGTGCTTTCATTGGACGATTTGTGGTAGTTTACTTTGATGACATATTGATTTATAGCAGATCTTTGGAAGAACATTTGGAACATTTACGTGCTGTTTTTATTGCTCTACGTGATGCACGTTTGTTTGGTAACCTTGGGAAGTGCACCTTTTGCACCGACCGAGTATCTTTTCTTGGCTATGTTGTTACTCCACAGGGAATTGAAGTTGATAAAGCCAAGATTGAAGCTATTGAGAGTTGGCCGCAACCCAAAACGGTCACACAAGTGAGGAGTTTTCTTGGCCTCGCTGGATTCTATAGGTGTTTTGTGAGAGATTTCAGCACCATTGCTGCACCTCTCAATGAGCTTACAAAGAAAGATGTGCCTTTTCTTTGGGGTACCGCACAGGAAGAAGCCTTCTCGGTATTGAAAGATAAGTTGACACATGCTCCTTTACTCCAACTTCCTGATTTTAATAAGACTTTTGAGCTTGAATGTGATGCTAGTGGAATTGGATTAGGCGGTGTGTTATTACAAGATGGCAAACATGTTGCATAATTTTCTGAAAAATTGAGTGGGCCTAGTCTGAATTATTCTACTTATGATAAAGAATTATATGCTCTTGTTCGGACTTTAGAAACATGGCAACATTATTTATGGCCCAAAGAATTTGTTATACATTCTGATCATGAATCTTTGAAACATATTAAAAGTCAAGCTAAACTGAATCGTAGACATGCTAAATGGGTTGAATTCATTGAGACTTTTCCTTATGTCAATAAACACAAGAAGGGAAAACAAAATGTTATTGCTGATGCATTGTCTCGCCGCTATACTATGCTTTCACAACTTGACTTCAAAATATTTGGTTTGGAGACCATCAAAGATCAATATGTGCATGATGCTGATTTTAAAGATGTAATGCAGAATTGTAAAGAAGGAAGAATGTGGAACAAGTTCGTCGTTAACGATGGATTTGTGTTTCGTGCTAACAAGCTATGCATTCCAGCTAGCTCCGTTCGTCTTTTGTTGTTGCAGGAGGCGCATGGAGGAGGATTAATGGGACACTTTGGCGTGAAGAAGACGGAGGACGTACTTGCTACACATTTCTTTTGGCCAAAGATGAGACGGGATGTTGAGCGTTTTATTGCTCGATGCACTACATGTCAAAAAGCTAAGTCACGACTCAATCCTCATGGTTTATATATGCCTTTGCCTGTACCTAGTGTTCCTTGGGAGGATATATCTATGGACTTTGTTTTAGGTTTACCTCGAACAAAGAAGGGGAGGGATAGCATATTTGTTGTCGTGGATAGATTCTCTAAAATGGCACACTTTATACCATGTCATAAAAGCGATGATGCTGTTAATGTTGCTGATTTGTTCTTTCGTGAAATTATTCGCTTGAATGGTGTGCCAAATACTATTGTTTCAGATCGTGATACTAAATTTCTTAGCCACTTTTGGAGATGTTTATGGGCTAAGTTGGGGACTAAACTGCTTTTTAGTACTACTTGTCACCCCCAAACTGATGGACAAACTGAAGTAGTCAATAGAACGTTGTCTACTATGCTTAGGGCTGTTTTGAAGAATAATAAGAAAATGTGGGAGGAATGCTTGCCTCATATTGAATTTGCTTATAATCGTTCATTGCATTCTACTACTAAGATGTGCCCTTTTGAAGTTGTGTATGGTTTCCTACCTCGTGCACCTATTGATTTGTTGCCTCTTCCATCTTCGGATTTTGGGGTTAGTCCCACTTTTAACATTGCAGATTTGAAGCCTTATTTGGGTGACGAAGATGAACTTCCGTCGAGGACGACTTCATTTCAAGAAGGGGAGGATGATGAGGACATCAATACAATTGTTACACCCACAGCCCCTGCTGCTATACATACTGGACCAATTACTAGAGCTCGTGCACGCCAACTAAATTACCAGGTACTTTCGTTTCTTGGTAATGATTCTAATGTTCATGAGAATATGATGCTGCCTAAATTGGATACATTTGTTTTGCTTACAAATGAAGGGCCTAGCTTGGAGAAGGATGAACATTGGAGCAAGAACAAGCATGGAGAAAAGTATGCAACAGGTTTGCCATCTTGTAATAACACACCTCCTAATCCAATTCCACTAGCATCACATTCAAGCTCAAAAGTCTTATTAAAATCAGGAAGTTGGAGTAAAGGAGCATGTGTCAACTTATCTTTCAATACCGTGAAGGCTTCTTCCTGTGCGGTACCCCAAACAAAAGGCACATCCTTCTTTGTAAGCTCGTTGAGAGGTGCAGCAATGGTGCTGAAATCTCTCACAAAACGCCTATAGAATCCAGCGAGGCCAAGAAAACTCCTCACTTGTGTGACCGTTTTGGGCTGCGGCCAACTCTCAATAGCTTCAATCTTGGCTTTGTCAACTTCAATTCCCTGTGGAGTAACAACATAGCCAAGAAAAGATACTCGGTCGGTGCAAAAGGTGCACTTCCCAAGGTTACCAAACAAACGTGCATCACGTAGAGCAATAAAAACAGCACGTAAATGTCCCAAATGTTCTTCCAAAGATCTGCTATAAATCAATATGTCATCAAAGTAAACTACCACAAATCGTCCAATGAAAGCACGTAAAACTTCGTTCATTAATCTCATGAAAGTACTAGGTGCATTAGTTAACCCAAAAGGCATGACTAACCACTCATATAATCCAAACTTAGTTTTGAATGCTGTTTTCCATTCATCTCCCAATTTCATACGAATTTGATGGTATCCACTACGTAAATCAACTTTGGAGAATATTGTAGAGCCACTCAATTCATCAAGCATATCATCTAGCCTAGGAATAGGATGACGATAACGAATAGTAATATTATTAATGCCTCTACAATCAACACACATACGTGATGTACCATCCTTTTTCGGCACTAGAATAATAGGAACAACACAAGGACTAAGGGATTCGCGTATATAACCTTTGTCGAGAAGCTCTTGTACTTGACGCATAATCTCATTCGTCTCCTCTGGATTGGTACGGTATGATGCACGGTTTGGCAGTGAAGCACCGGGAATTAAGTCAATCTGATGCTCAATCCCTCGAATAGGCGGTAATCCTGGTGGTACGTCTTGTGGAAAGACGTCAGCGAACTCCTGCAAAATGTTAGTGACAGCATGAGGCAAAGAGGAAGGCACGTCCTCGAATGAAAATAATGCCTCTTTGCACACAAAAGCATAGCAAACAGATTTGCTGAAATCTAGCTCATCAATATCAGATTTGGTGGTAAATAAACATGCACTTTTCAATTTAATTTCAGAAGCAACGCTAGATGGTTTATTATTAGGCTTCATTTGTTGCTCAAATTCTTTTGCCATAATCTGATTTTCACTCTTATTCGTCTCCTGTTTTGCTTTATTAGCTCTATTAATATCATCTTTCAAAATGGAATCAGGAGTCATAGGAAGCAAAGTAATATTTTTATCCTTATGAACAAGAGTATAGTGATTGTTTCTACCATGGTGTACATAATTTTTATCAAATTGCCATGGTCTACCAAGTAATAAGGAACATGCTTGCATAGGTACCACATCACAATCAACATAATCAGCATATGTAGAGATACTAAAATGCACACGAACAGTACGTGTTACCTTAACCTTGCCGCTGTTGTTGAACCATTGGATGTAGTAAGGATGTGGATGTGGTCTTGTGGTGAGAGAAAGCTTCTCCACCATCTCCATGCTAGCCAAGTTGTTGCAGCTCCCTCCGTCTATGATGACGCGCACAGAACGTTCCTTCACAACTCCCTTGGTATGGAACAAATTGTGCCTCTGATTTTGCTCAGCTTGTGTGATCTGCACACTCAAAACACGTTGAGCAACTAAACATTCATACCTGTCAGCGTCTTCAGGAGCCATGTATTGCGTCTCATGATCAGAATCATCTCCACCATGTTCTTCACGTGTAATAAGAGCCAAAGTCTCCTCATCATAGTCACTAGCAGACTCATATCCACCATCCGCGGTAGCAATCATCACACGCGGAGAGTTGCATTCTCTCGCATAATGACCTCCTCCCTTACAACGACGACAAATAATATCACTTGTGTGCCCTGTTGATGCCATGGAAGAAGAAGAACGTTGTGCAGGCCCCGCAGGTGCGCTCTTGGCAGATAATGGTGGTTGTGCCTGTTTTCTTGTATCACGGCTGGAGGTGGCATCGGATGGAGGTGCTGGTGCAGTTGAAGTAGAAGATGCACGTGGTGTCCATGATGAAGGTCGGCCTGCAGAAAAGTTAGTTCGCCCCAATGCTTGTCGATCCTGCACTTCACGTTCAGCTTTACAAGCAAGATGGAATAAACGAGTGATATTAGTATACTCCTTATAGTCTAGAATTGTCTGAATCTCTCTATTTAATCCACCCAGAAAACGTGCAAGCATAGCTTCATTCTCCTCAACAATACCACATCTAATCATGCCAGTTTGTAATTCCTGATAATATTCTTCTACATAATTTTTCCCTTGTCTTAAACACTACAATTTTTGAAGCAATTCACGTTGATAATATGGTGGAACCCAACGCGTACGCATAGCAGTTTTCAAAGCAGCCCAAGTAGTTGGAATAGGATATAATCTACAATGTTCAGACCACCATACACATGCAAAACTAGTGAAAGCACAAACAGCAGCAGCAACTCGTCTCTCCTCAGGATATTGTAAACATGTAAATCGTTGTTCAGTTTCTAACTCCCAAGTAAGATATATATCAGGAACATATCTACCCTCAAATGGTGGAATATTCAATTTCAGTTTAGGAATATGGACATCATCTCGTACCTGAGGTGGTGGTGCAGGCCTACCATTACGAATATATACCTGAGGTCGACCTGCTGGTGGTGGTACAGGTGGCTGCACGTAGTGCTGATTTTGATCATCCTCATCCTCATAATGTCCCACATAATCATCCTCCTCCGCATCAGCAGCAGGAGCCACAGAAGTATCAACAGCAGCACCAACAGTTTGGCCAAACGCAAGAGGAACACGGCTTGCTCGGCGGAGGTCTGTTTCGCGACGTGGAGGTAGTCGTTGTTGTTGTTGTTGGAGAGGTGCGTTAGGTGCAGCGGGTGGTGGTGGTGGAAGACGCGCGAGCAATTCATTAAACTTGTTATCGAGCTTTGTTTCGAACGTCTTCTCAAGGCCAGTGATCTTCTCCATGGCCTCTTCAAAATTGTTCAGCACATCTTGCACCTGTTCAGTCATCATTTGCTGAAACTTATCATGAAGCTCCTTGTTTGATAAATTCTCCCAGTCAATCTCGTCGGCTTGTGATCCTGGCATGGTTAGCAGCAATAGAAACACACAAGAATATGATCCTACAGACTACGAACAAGTGGTGGTGGGATGATGAGGACATCAATACAATTGTTACACCCACAGCCCCTGCTGCTATATGATGAGGACATGACTACCTTGGATATGACCAAAAATATTGCATATATGCATATTTGTCAGGTGATTTCTAGTGCAAACTATTCAATAATCTATTTATGTTATCCAGAACAAAAATACTTCACACACTTTTGTGTTTTGTCTAATTGCAGGTGTATGGGACATTTGTACAATCCACATATGAAGATAAGGAAGAAAGAGATGTTTATTTGCTGTCCACAAAGTTCTCTCACGTCACTTTTGGCCCAAGAGAAGATAGAGTCCAAGTCTCTCACGTTCTGGATTCAGATTCGGACTGCACAGACACACCTGACTCAAAACGCACACAAGTTTTTCATACGGACTCCGAATTGGGTGATTATTTTTTTGTTGGAAACTAGATTTCGTGCACTTTCCAAACCAATTGGAATCACCTTCAAATTCGTCCGGAGAGTTGAGTTGTGGACGAAACAATCTGATGCTGCAGCAGAATCCGAGTCAAACTACAAGTCCAAAGGTGTTACATCACCTCCACTTGGGCCCATTGGCCTTGTACGACCTAGATTTAGTTTTAGGCTGCCTTGGGACGTCCTCCCACCTCCTTGGCCGCCACCCCTTGCTCCTATATAAGTAGATCCATCTAGTAGCTTTTCCTTGGGATTTGTTTAGTTAAAAGTTAGCCATTGCAACTTCGTGTACTTCGTTTGTGTCCAACGACCAGACCAAGACCGCTTACGGATCCCCACCATTATCAATACTTCATATATATTCGCAATATTCAGATTGCTTTATCATATTCTTGCTCGTTCTTCGATTGCTTGCAGGAATAGACCTTCGTGGTCAGGTTGATCGTGCTCCAGCGTGGTCAATAACATCTCGGAGTTGGTTTAGCGATTGCTAAGGCACAACGTCGTGCACGTTTGTAGTCGGATCGTCAAAGTCGTCTCCACCAAATCGATAGTTATCATCTCATCGAAAGATCGGGACACCCCGCCTCTATCAAGTGGTATCAGTTTTCAGGTTGCTCGGTGAGAATTTCCAGTTTTCCTAGATTAGATTTACTTTCTTACCTATTGTCCAAGAAAAAGCCACAAAAAAGAGTTAGATCTATTCATCCTTGGTCCAAGCCAGTCTGAGCCTTTGCAATTTTCTTTTCATTGATTGCATAATTGAATTATCGATTGCATCATCGTGTCGAGTTGCTGGTCTTAGTGTCTAGTTCGTTTAGAGTTTCGAGTTCTGTTCACATTAGTCACGCCACCACTGCATCATTATCTCTTCCGCTGTCCACCACCCATCCATCAATTTCCACCACGTGCTACCCACCATTCATTGTCATAATAATAGTTGAGGTCACTCACATCTTCGCCTGATCGAATCTGCATCTTATCTAGTTTGTCTTGGAAAGAGGGAGAAAAAGAATATAAAGAAAAAAAAGAGAGAAAAAAGGAAAGAAAAAAAATAAAAAGAGGGAGAAGAAAAAGAAAAAAAAGCGTGAGAAAAAAAAGAGAGAAGAAAAAAAATTGGATCTATCTAGAATCAATCTCGTACCTGAATTCGGATTGGAATCTGTTTTGCGTACTGTTCAGTAAAACAGGTGTACCTTCCTCATACGAAGTCCGTTTTGGCTCCGTGAGTACTCTAATTGAAGATAGCGACGAGCCGCATCTAAATAGTTGCAGAAGCTAGTTCAATATTTGACACCTCAAAATCGGCTTGTAAATAGGTCTTTTTGCCTTCCGAAGTTCGTGAACACAGCTTGTTCCAATTTTTTAGGCCAGTTTTAGAATTCTTTGACTCCTCATATCAACTCTGAATTGAGTGATTCTTTTTGCATTGGAAAGCTTGAGTTAGTAGCATTTTTTGAAAGAATTTATCATAAAATTGTCTCAAACTTTTCAAGAGGAAATTTGGAGAGAGAGTTGTTGTATATCCTGCTTGGCAGTTGTTTTTCATCATTATCTTCACTGCCGTTGTGATCTTCACTTATATCTTGCTGTCAAGAGCTACTTAGTATCCTTCATTGATGCTAGTTGTGCTACGCCGTGACCTCCTTAGTGTTCTAGGCTCGCGTCTCTAGTCCGGTCTAGCCTAGGACCAGCACAGTACCGTCGTTGAGCGTTTATTCAACATTGCATCTTTGAATTGATTATTGCTAATCTTTTGCTACCATATATAGCCAACCCAGCTCCACATATTTCTACACCGTGTATACATACGCTCCCCTGGCAATCGCTTTACTCAATATTCGGAGTTACTTGACACCGCTGGTTGCCGATCACCGCCTGTTGCATGGTAAGAACTTGTAAGACATTGATATTTGCTTTACTGTGAGCGTTTTACCACCACATCCTAGTAGTTATAGGAACATTATTTTGGGTTTTGTTTCTTGTTCTACTAACCATGACAGGATCCAGAGTCAATTCATGGGCTTTGTCGATCGTGGGAGACGTGCCACCACCTTTGCAAATACCACAACCGTCACAAGAGGTGCACAAACATCCAAATGCACATGATCAAGTTAATGTATCTATACCACCATTTAATGGCCGTTTTAAACCTGCTTTATATATTGATGGGAGTTCGACATAAAAAATATATTTGCTTCCCATAATTTCGATGAACATAAAAAGGTTAAGGTTGCGGTTGGTTCTTTCACTGGTTATGCTTTGGTTTGGTGGAGTGAATATTGTCGGTTACACCCTGATTATATACCTACTACTTGGGATGATTTGAAACTTGCCATGCGACATACTTTCGTCCCTGCTTATTATACTCGTGACATGATTAAGAAGTTGCAACACTTAAAACAAGGTAGTGAAACTGTAACAAAATATTATGATGATTTACAAACTACCTTGTTGCATTCCTCTTTAGAAGAAAGTGAAGATGATTTTATGGATAGATTTTGGGGAGGATTAAACCGTGATATTCAAGAGATACTAATTCATGAAGAGTGTTATCCTATGGACCATTTGTTTCATCTTGCTTGCAAAGCTGAACAGGAAATAAAACGACGTGTTGGCCACGAGGAGAACAAGCGCACGGTGCACATTTGATGAGGACATGACTACCTTGGATATGACCAAAAATATTGCATATATGCATATTTGTCAGGTGATTTCTAGTGCAAACTATTCAATAATCTATTTATGTTATCCAGAACAAAAATACTTCACACACTTTTGTGTTTTGTCTAATTGCAGGTGTATGGGACATTTGTACAATCCACATATGAATATAAGGAAGAAAGAGATGTTTATTTGCTGTCCAAAAAGTTCTCTCACGTCACTTTTGGCCCAAGAGAAGATAGAGTCCAAGTCTCTCACGTTCTGGATTCAGATTCGGACTGCACAGACACACCTGACTCAAAACGCACACAAGTTTTTCATACGGACTCCGAATTGGGTGATTCTTTTTTTGTTGGAAACTAGATTTCGTGCACTTTCCAACCCAATTGGAATCACCTTCAAATTCGTCCGGAGCGTCGAGTTGTGGACGAAACAATCTGATGCTGCAGCAGAATCCGAGTCAAACTACAAGTCCAAAGGTGTTACATCACCTCCACTTGGGCCCATTGGCCTTGTACGACCTAGATTTAGTTTTAGGCTGCCTTGGGACGTCCTCCCACCTCCTTGGCCTCCACCCCTTGCTCCTATATAAGTAGATCCATCTAGTAGCTTTTCCTTGGGATTTGTTTAGTTAAAAGTTAGCCATTGCAACTTCGTGTACTTCGTTTGTGTCCAACGACCAGACCAAGACCGCTTACGGATCCCCACATTTATCAATACTTCATATATACTCGCAATATTCAGATTGCTTTTATCATATTCTTGCTTGTTCTTCGATTGCTTGCAGGAATAGACCTTCGTGGTCAGGTTGATTGTGCTCCGGCGTGGTCAATAACCTCTCGGAGTTGGTTTAGCGATTGCTAAGGCGCAACGTCGTGCACGTTTGTAGTCGGATCGTCAAAGTCGTCTCCACCAAATCGTTAGTTATCATCTCATCGAAAGATCGGGACACCCCGCCTCTATCAAGTGGTATCAGTTTTCAGGTTGCTCGGTGAGAATTTCCAGTTTTCCTAGATTAGATTTATTTTCTTACCTATTGTCCAAGAAAAAGCCACAAAAAAGAGTTAGATCTATTCATCCTTGGTCCAAGCCAGTCTGAGCCTTTGCAATTTTCTTTTCATTGCTTGCATAGTTGAATTATCGGTTGCATCATCGTGTCGAGTTGCTGGTCTTAGTGTCTAGTTCGTTTAGAGTTTCGAGTTCTGTTCACATTAGTCACGCCACCGCTGCATCATTATCTCTTTCGCTGTCCACCACCCATCCATCAATTTCCACCCCGTGCTACCCATCATTCATTGTCATAATAATAGTTGAGATCGTTCACATCTTCACTTGATCCAATCTGCATCTTATCTAGTTTGTTTTGGAAAGAGGGAGAAAAAAAGAGAGAAAAAAACGAGAGAAAAAAAAGGAAAAAAAAGTCAGAGAAAAAAAAAGGAGAGAAAGAAAAAAAAGTGTGAGGAAAAAAAAGAGAGAAGAAAAAAAACAAAAAAATCGGCACAAACTTTTTCAGAGGAAAGTTGGAGACAAAGTTGTTGATATATCCTGCTTGGCTGTTGTTTCACCTCATTATCTTTACTGCCGTTGTGATCTTCACTTATATCTTGCTGTCCAGAGCTACTTAGTGTCCTTCATTGATGCTAGTTGTGCTACGACGTGACCTCATTAGTGTTCTAGGCTCGCGTCTCTAGTTCGGTCTAGCCTAGGACCAGCACAGTACCGTCGTTGAGCGTTTATTCAACATTGCATCTTTGAATTGATTATTGCTAATCTTTTGCTACCATATATAGCCAACCCAGCTCCACATATTTCTACACCGTGTATACGTACGCTCCCCTGGCAATCGCTTTACTCAATATTCGGAGTTACTTGACACCGCTGGTTGCCGATCACTGCCTGCTGCATGGTAAGAACGTGTAAGACATTGATATTTGCTTTACTGTGAGCGTTTTACCACCACATCCTAGTAGTTATAGGAACATTATTTTTGGGTTTTGTTTCTTGTTCTACTAATCATGACAGGATCCAGAGTCAATTCATGGGCTTCGTCGATCGCGGGAGACGTGCCACCACCTTTGCAAATACCACAACCGTCACGAGAGGTGCACAAACATCCAAATGCACATGATCAGGTTAATGTATCTATACCACCATTTAATGGCCGTTTTAAACCTGCTTTATATATTGAATGGGAGTTCGACATAAAAAATATATTTGCTTCCCATAATTTCGATGAACATAAAAAGGTTAAGGTTGCGGTTGGTTCTTTCACTGGTTATGCTTTGGTTTGGTGGAGTGAATATTGTCGGTTACACCCTGATTATATACCTACTACTTGGGATGATTTGAAGCTTGCCATGCGACATACTTTCGTCCCTGCTTATTATACTCGTGACATGATTAAGAAGTTGCAACACTTAAAACAAGGTAGTGAAACTGTAACAAAATATTATGATGATTTACAAACTACCTTGTTGCATTCCTCTTTAGAAGAAAGTGAAGATGATTTTATGGATAGATTTTGGGGAGGATTAAACCGTGATATTCAAGAGATACTAATTCATGAAGAGTGTTATCCTATGGACCATTTGTTTCATCTTGCTTGCAAAGCTGAACAGGAAATAAAACGACGTGTTAGCCACGAGGAGAACAAGCGCACGGTGCACATTCCAAGAGTTGATATGATTGTTCCTTCAACTACTAGGCATACTATGACAACCACATCCGTTGTTGTCAGGACTACATCACCTCCACCATGTGACACATCGCCCCCGAGAGTGGCTACATCATCTGAGTTGATCATAAGAGGTAATGACAAAGGTACTGATCTTCCATCTCTACATGAGAATGATGAATGCCTTGTCAATTTGAATGCACCATCTGATGAGCTACCCACTACTTTGATCACACCACCTATTTTAGAGGACTACGTTGATAATTTGAATGCACCATCTGATGAGCTACCCACAGAAGTATCAACAGCAGCACCAACAGTTTGGCCAAACGCAAGAGGAACACGGCTTGCTCGGCGGAGGTCTGTTTCGCGACGTGGAGGTAGTCGTTGTTGTTGTTGTTGGAGAGGTGCGTTAGGTGCAGCGGGTGGTGGTGGTGGAAGACGCGCGAGCAATTCATTAAACTTGTTATCGAGCTTTGTTTCGAACGTCTTCTCAAGGCCAGTGATCTTCTCCATGGCCTCTTCAAAATTGTTCAGCACATCTTGCACCTGTTCAGTCATCATTTGCTGAAACTTATCATGAAGCTCCTTGTTCGATAAATTCTCCCAGTCAATCTCGTCGGCTTGTGATCCTGGCATGGTTAGCAGCAATAGAAACACACAAGAATATGATCCTACAGACTACGAACAAGTGGTGGTGGGATGATGAGGACATCAATACAATTGTTACACCCACAGCCCCTGCTGCTATATGATGAGGACATGACTACCTTGGATATGACCAAAAATATTGCATATATGCATATTTGTCAGGTGATTTCTAGTGCAAACTATTCAATAATCTATTTATGTTATCCAGAACAAAAATACTTCACACACTTTTGTGTTTTGTCTAATTGCAGGTGTATGGGACATTTGTACAATCCACATATGAAGATAAGGAAGAAAGAGATGTTTATTTGCTGTCCACAAAGTTCTCTCACGTCACTTTTGGCCCAAGAGAAGATAGAGTCCAAGTCTCTCACGTTCTGGATTCAGATTCGGACTGCACAGACACACCTGACTCAAAACGCACACAAGTTTTTCATACGGACTCCGAATTGGGTGATTATTTTTTTGTTGGAAACTAGATTTCGTGCACTTTCCAAACCAATTGGAATCACCTTCAAATTCGTCCGGAGAGTTGAGTTGTGGACGAAACAATCTGATGCTGCAGCAGAATCCGAGTCAAACTACAAGTCCAAAGGTGTTACATCACCTCCACTTGGGCCCATTGGCCTTGTACGACCTAGATTTAGTTTTAGGCTGCCTTGGGACGTCCTCCCACCTCCTTGGCCGCCACCCCTTGCTCCTATATAAGTAGATCCATCTAGTAGCTTTTCCTTGGGATTTGTTTAGTTAAAAGTTAGCCATTGCAACTTCGTGTACTTCGTTTGTGTCCAACGACCAGACCAAGACCGCTTACGGATCCCCACCATTATCAATACTTCATATATATTCGCAATATTCAGATTGCTTTATCATATTCTTGCTCGTTCTTCGATTGCTTGCAGGAATAGACCTTCGTGGTCAGGTTGATCGTGCTCCAGCGTGGTCAATAACATCTCGGAGTTGGTTTAGCGATTGCTAAGGCGCAACGTCGTGCACGTTTGTAGTCGGATCGTCAAAGTCGTCTCCACCAAATCGATAGTTATCATCTCATCGAAAGATCGGGACACCCCGCCTCTATCACTATACATACTGGACCAATTACTAGAGCTCGTGCACGCCAACTAAATTACCAGGTACTTTCGTTTCTTGGTAATGATTCTAATGTTCATGAGAATATGATGCTGCCTAAATTGGATACATTTGTTTTGCTTACAAATGAAGGGCCTAGCTTGGAGAAGGATGAACATTGGAGCAAGAACAAGCATGGAGATGATGGCATGCGCAAGGGGAACAAGAACGGAGTTACAAGTGATGATTTCAGGACTTTGAAGCCACCATAATGGGTGCATGAAGCCTTGGACGAAATATACAAGATGCCACTTCATAAATTTCGTCCTGAGGCTATTTTAGGTGCTGCGTCACCTTATTATTGGGCCAGGGCCATGTAATTTCGAAATACATAAGTATAGGCTATTTTTGGAGTCCGTATGTGTGGGGAAACAAGAGATAGGGTTGATTTCGGACCCCTCCACCAAGGGCCACGAAATTCCCCCCTCTTCCTCCATATATACAGCCCTTAGGGCATCGTTTAGACTTTGGGTTTTGTTTAGATTAAAAGTTCGCCATAGCTGCAACTTCGCGTACTTCGTTTGTGTTCAACGACCAGACAAAGGCGTCACAGAACCCCATCTTGATCAATAAAGCTTTCATCTTATATTCGCAATATCCAGATTGCAATCTTAGTTTCTTGCTTGTTCTTCGTTTGCTCGCAGGAAACAGACCCTCGTGGTCAGGTTGATCGTGCTCCGGCGTGGTCAATAACCTCTCGGAGTTGGTTTAGCGATTGCTAAGGCGCGACGTCCTCGCACGTTCGTAGTCGGATCGTCAAAGTCGACTTCCACCAAAGCGGAATCCACCATCTCATCGAAAGACGGGACACCTTTGCCTCTATCAAGTGGTATCAGATTTCCAGGTTGCTCGGTGAGATTTTACAGTTTTTCGTAGTTTAGATCGAGTCTGTTCTTCATAACTATAGTCCACGAAAAAGCCAAAAAAAATTAGGGTTAGTTCATCCCATCCGAACCAATCTGAGCCTTGCATAATCTTTTCTGTATTTGCTTTGTTGAATTTGCGGTTGCATCGTCGTGTTCAGTTGCTGGTCTTAGCGTCTAGTCTTTTAGAGTTTCGAGTTCTGTTCACAAGTTGTCACGCCGTCGCCGCACCATCATCATCGCCCCTGCCATCTACCACCACCGCTCCGAATCCGTATCCATATACCACCACCAATCCGTGTCCATATACCACCACCGATCCATATCCATATACTACCACCGCTGCCATATACCACCACCATATATCCACCACCAATCCGAGTTCCTTGCATATTAGGTTTGTTTTCGAGATCCATCTAGATTCCGATTCGTGTTTCCTTGCCGGAGTCGGGTAGCCACGCTCCGTTTAGGCCCAAAATTTTTCGAAAACGCATTTTTCGAAAATTTTTCTGGCTATCCTATTTTTAGGTGTTTCTGAGTGTTTTGAGACAGGTGCCATTATAGGAAGTTTTTTTTGACCCGTTTCCAGTTTTTGGGTCCGGGCAGTCGAAAAAAAAAAATTTGGTCCAAAAAATTTCGTGCCCATCCTGTCAGTTTGAGCTAGGAAGAGTTTTGAGACACTCGCCATTATAGTGATTTTTCGCAAAAAAAAAAACAGCGCAAAAAAAAAGAGCGCAAAAAAAAAACAAAAAGAGCAAAAAAAAAATTTCAGAGTGTGCTTTTCCCTTGTTTACGTGCCGCGCCGTGATTTTGTTGGTGTTCTAGGCTCGCGTCTCTAGCACAGTCTAGCCTAGGACCAGCACAGTACCGTCCTTGAGCGTTTATTCAACTTTGCATCTCTGAATTGATTATTGCTGACCCTTTTTGCTACCATACTATAAGCCTTCCCAGCTCCACATACATCTACGTCGTGTGTTCGACTCTCCCTGGTAATCGCTCTATCCAAGCTTTGAGAGTTTTTGACTACAACGGTTGCCGATCACCGCCTGCTGCTGGGTAAGAACTGGTAAGAATTTGAGATTTGCTTGACGGATTTGTGATACACCACCACCACTTCTTAGTAGTCTGTAGGATCATATTCTTGTGTGTTTCTATTGCTGCTAACCATGCCAGGATCACAAGCCGACGAGATTGACTGGGAGAATTTATCGAACAAGGAGCTTCATGATAAGTTTCAGCAAATGATGACTGAACAGGTGCAAGATGTGCTGAACAATTTTGAAGAGGCCATGGAGAAGATCACTGGCCTTGAGAAGACGTTCGAAACAAAGCTCGATAACAGATTTAATGAATTGCTCGCGCGTCTTCCACCACCACCACCCGCTGCACCTAACGCACCTCTCCAACAACAACAACAACGACTACCTCCACGTCACGAAGCAGACCTTCGCCGAGCGAGCCGTGTTCCTCTTGCATTTGGCCAAACTGTTGGTGCTGCTGTTGATACTTCTGTGGCTCCTGCTACTGCTGTTGCTGGTACCCAGGAGGATGATGAGTATGCGGGCGATTATGAGGATGAGGTTGATCAAAATCAGATCTACGAGCAGCCACCAGCACCACCACCAGCAGGTCGACCTCAGGTATATATTCGTCATGGTAGGCCTGCACCACCACCTCAGGTACGCGATGATGTCCATATTCCTAAACTGAAATTGAATATTCCACCATTTGAGGGTAGATATGTTCCAGATATATATCTTACTTGGGAGTTAGAAACTGAACAACGATTTACATGTTTACAATATCCTGAGGAGAGACGAGTTGCTGCTGCTGTTTGTGCTTTCACTAGTTTTGCATGTGTATGGTGGTCTGAACATTGTAGATTATATCATATTCCAACTACTTGGGCTGCTTTGAAAACTGCTATGCGTACGCGTTGGGTTCCACCATATTATCAACGTGAATTGCTTCAAAAATTGCAGCGTTTAAGACAAGGGAAAAATTCTGTAGAAGAATATTATCAGGAATTACAAACTGGCATGATTAGATGTGGTATTGTTGAGGAGAATGAAGCTATGCTTGCACGTTTTCTGGGTGGATTAAATAGAGAGATTCAGACCATTCTAGACTATAAGGAGTATACTAATATCACTCGTTTATTCCATCTTGCTTGTAAAGCTGAACGTGAAGTGCAGGATCGACAAGCATTGGCGCGAACTAACTTTTCTGCAGGCTGACCTTCATCATGGACACTGATAGAGGCAAAGGTGTCCCGTCTTTCGATGAGATGGTGGATTTCGCTTTGGTGGAAGTCGACTTTGACGATCCGACTACGAACGTGCGAGGACGTCGCGCCTTAGCAATCGCTAAACCAACTCCGAGAGGTTATTGACCACGCCGGAGCACGATCAACCTGACCACGAGGGTCTGTTTCCTGCGAGCAAACGAAGAACAAGCAAGAAACTAAGATTGCAATCTGGATATTGCGAATATAAGATGAAAGCTTTATTGATCAAGGTGGGGTTCTGTGACGCCTTTGTCTGGTCGTTGAACACAAACGAAGTACGCGAAGTTGCAGCTATGGCGAACTTTTAATCTAAACAAAACCCAAAGTCTAAACGATGCCCTAAGGGTTGTATATATGGAGGAAGAGGGGGGAATTTCGTGGCCCTTGGTGGAGGGGTCCGAAATCAACCCTATCTCTGGTTTCCCCACACATACGGACTCTAAAAATAGCCTATACTTATGTATTTCGAAATTACATGGGCCTGGCCCAATAATAAGGTGATGCAGCACCTAAAATAGCCTCGGGACGAAATTTATGAAGTGGCATCTTGTATATTTCGTCCAAGGCTTCATGCACCCATTATGGTGGTTTCAAAGTCCTGAAATCATCACTTGTAACTCCGTTCTTGTTCCCCTTGCGCATGCCATCATCTCCATGCTTGTTCTTGCTCCAATGTTCATCCTTCTCCAAGCTAGGCCCTTCATTTGTAAGCAAAACAAATGTATCCAATTTAGGCAGCATCATATTCTCATGAACATTAGAATCATTACCAAGAAACGAAAGTACCTGGTAATTTAGTTGGCGTGCACGAGCTCTAGTAATTGGTCCAGTATGTATAGCAGTAGGGGCTGTGGGTGTAACAATTGTATTGATGTCCTCATCATCCTCCCCTTCTTGAAATGAAGTCGTCCTCGACGGAAGTTCATCTTGCTCACCCAAATAAGGCTTCAAATCTGCAATGTTAAAAGTGGGACTAACCCCAAAATCTGCAGGCAGCTCAAGTTTATATGCATTATCATTTATTTTCTCTAACACCTTAAAGGGACCATCAGCACGTGGCATTAGCTTTGATTTGCGCAAATCAGGAAATCTATCCTTACGGAAATGTAACCAAACAAGATCTCCAGGTGCAAACACAACATGTTTTCTACCCTTATCTCCAGCAAGTTTATATTTAGCATTCATACGCTCAATGTTTTCCTTAGTTAACTCATGCATTTTTAAAATCAATTCAGCACGTTGTTTAGCATCAAAATTAACCTTCTCCGAAGATGGAAGAGGCAACAAATCAATAGGTGCACGAGGTAGGAAACCATACACAACTTCAAAAGGGCACATCTTAGTAGTAGAATGCAATGAACGATTATAAGCAAATTCAATATGAGGCAAGCATTCCTCCCACATTTTCTTATTATTCTTCAAAACAGCCCTAAGCATAGTAGACAACGTTCTATTGACTACTTCAGTTTGTCCATCAGTTTGGGGGTGACAAGTAGTACTAAAAAGCAGTTTAGTCCCCAACTTAGCCCATAAACATCTCCAAAAGTGGCTAAGAAATTTAGTATCACGATCTGAAACAATAGTATTTGGCACACCATGCAAGCGAATAATTTCACGAAAGAACAAATCAGCAACATTAACAGCATCATCGCTTTTATGACATGGTATAAAGTGTGCCATTTTCGAGAATCTATCCACGACAACAAATATGTTATCCCTCCCCTTCTTTGTTCGAGGTAAACCTAAAACAAAGTCCATAGATATATCCTGATAGAGGCAAAGGTGTCCCGTCTTTCGATGAGATGATGGATATCGCTTTGGTGGAAGTCGACTTTGACGATCCGACTACGAACGTGCGAGGACGTCGCGCCTTAGCAATCGCTAAACCAACTCCGAGAGGTTATTGACCACGCCGGAGCACGATCAACCTGACCACGAGGGTCTGTTTCCTGCGAGCAAACGAAGAACAAGCAAGAAACTAAGATTGCAATCTGGATATTGCGAATATAAGATGAAAGCTTTATTGATCAAGGTGGGGTTCTGTGACGCCTTTGTCTGGTCGTTGAACACAAACGAAGTACGCGAAGTTGCAGCTATGGCGAACTTTTAATCTAAACAAAACCCAAAGTCTAAACGATGCCCTAAGGGCTGTATATATGGAGGAAGAGGGGGGGGAATTTCGTGGCCCTTGGTGGAGGAGTCCGAAATCAACCCTATCTCTTGTTTCCCCACACATACGGACTCTAAAAATAGCCTATACTTATGTATTTCGAAATTACATGGGCCTGGCCCAATAATAAGGTGACGCAGCACCTAAAATAGCCTCGGGACGAAATTTATGAAGTGGCATCTTGTATATTTCGTCCAAGGCTTCATGCACCCATTATGGTGGCTTCAAAGTCCTGAAATCATCACTTGTAACTCCGTTCTTGTTCCCCTTGTGCATGCCATCATCTCCATGCTTGTTCTTGCTCCAATGTTCATCCTTCTCCAAGCTAGACCCTTCATTTGTAAGCAAAACAAATGTATCCAATTTAGGCAGCATCATATTCTCATGAACATTAGAATCATTACCAAGAAACGAAAGTACCTGGTAATTTAGTTGGCGTGCACGAGCTCTAGTAATTGGTCCAGTATGTCTAGCAGCAGGGGCTGTGGGTGTAACAATTGTATTGATGTCCTCATCACTTCCCAGCTCCACATACATCTACGTCGTGTGTTTGACTCTCCCTGGTAATCGCTCTATCCAAGCTTTGAGAGTTTTTGACTACAACGGTTGCCGATCACCGCCTGCTGCTGGGTAAGAACTGGTAAGAATTTGAGTTTTGCTTGACGGATTTGTGACACCCACCACCACCACTTGTTCATAGTCTGTAGGATCATATTCTTGTGTGTTTCTATTGCTGCTAACCATGCCAGGATCACAAGCCGACGAGATTGACTGGGAGAATTTATCGAACAAGGAGCTTCATGATAAGTTTCAGCAAATGATGACTGAACAGGTGCAAGATGTGCTGAACAATTTTGAAGAGGCCATGGAGAAGATCACTGGCCTTGAGAAGACGTTCGAAACAAAGCTCGATAACAGATTTAATGAATTGCTCGCGCGTCTTCCACCACCACCACCCGCTGCACCTAACGCACCTCTCCAACAACAACAACAACGACTACCTCCACGTCGCGAAATAGACCTTCGCCGAGCGAGCCGTGTTCCTCTTGCGTTTGGCCAAACTGTTGGTGCTGCTGTTGATACTTCTGTGGCTCCTGCTACTGCTGTTGCTGGTACCCAGGAGGATGATGAGTATGCGGGCGATTATGAGGATGAGGTTGATCAAAATCAGATCTACGAGCAGCCACCAGCACCACCACCAGCATGTCGACCTCAGGTATATATTCGTAATGGTAGGCCTACACCACCACCTCAGGTACGCGATGATGTCCATATTCCTAAACTGAAATTGAATATTCCACCATTTGAGGGTAGATATGTTCCTGATATATATCTTACTTGGGAGTTAGAAACTGAACAACGATTTACATGTTTAGAATATCCTGAGGAGAGACGAGTTGCTGCTGCTGTTTGTGCTTTCACTAGTTTTGCATGTGTATGGTGGTCTGAACATTGTAGATTATATCCTATTCCAACTACTTGGGCTGCTTTGAAAAGTGCTATGCGTACGCGTTGGGTTCCACCATATTATCAACGTGAATTGCTTCAAAAATTGCAGCGTTTAAGACAAGGAAAAAATTCTGTAGAAGAATATTATCAGGAATTACAAACTGGCATGATTAGATGTGGTATTGTTGAGGAGAATGAAGCTATGCTTGCACGTTTTCTGGGTGGATTAAATAGAGAGATTCAGACCATTCTAGACTATAAGGAGTATACTAATATCACTCGTTTATTCCATCTTGCTTGTAAAGCTGAACATGAAGTGCAGGATCGACAAGCATTGGGGCGAACTAACTTTTCTGTAGGCCGACCTTCATCATGGACACCACGTGCATTTTCTACTTCAACTGCACCAGCACCTCCATCAGGTGCCACCTCTAGCCGTGATACAAGAAAACAGGCACAACCACCATTATCTGCCAAGAGCGCACCTGCGGGGCCTGCACAGCGTTCTTCTTCTTCCATGGCATCAACAGGGCACACAAGTGATATTATTTGTCGTCGTTGTAAGGGAGGAGGTCATTATGCGAGAGAATGCAAATCTCCGCGTGTGATGATTGCTACCGCGGATGGTGGATATGAGTCCGCTAGTGACTATGATGAGGAGAATTTGGCTCTTATTACACGTGAAGAACATGGTGGAGATGATTCTGATCATGAGACGCAATACATGGCTCCTGAAGACGCTGACAGGTATGAATGTTTAGTTGCTCAACGTGTTTTGAGTGTGCAGGTCACACAAGCTGAGCAAAATCAGAGGCACAATTTGTTCCATACCAAGGGAGTTGTGAAGGAACGTTCTGTGCGCGTCATCATAGACGGAGGGAGCTGCAACAACTTGGCTAGCATGGAGATGGTGGAGAAGCTTTCTCTCACCACAAGACCACATCCACATCCTTACTACATCCAATGGTTCAACAACAGCGGCAAGGTTAAGGTAACACGTACTGTTCGTGTGCATTTTAGTATCTCTACATATGCTGATTATGTTGATTGTGATGTGGTACCTATGCAAGCATGTTCCTTATTACTTGGTAGACCATGGCAATTTGATAAAAATTATGTACACCATGGTAGAAACAATCAATTTACTCTTGTTCATAAGGATAAAAATATTACTTTGCTTCCTATGACTCCTGATTCCATTTTGAAAGATGATATTAATAGAGCTAATAAAGCAAAACAGTAGACGAATAAGAGTGAAAATCAGATTGTGGCAAAAGAATTTGAGCAACAAATGAAGCCTAATAATAAACCATCTAGTGTTGCTTCTGAAATTAAATTGAAAAGTGCATGTTTATTTGCCACCAAATCTGATATTGATGAGCTAGATTTCAGCAAATCTGTTTGCTATGCTTTTGTGTGCAAAGAGGCATTATTTTCATTCGAGGACGTGCCTTCCTCTTTGCCTCCTGCTGTCACTAACATTTTGCAGGAGTTCGCTGACGTCTTTCCACAAGACGTGCCACCGGGATTACCGCCTATTCGAGGGATTGAGCATCAAATGGACTTAATTCCCGGTGCTTCACTGCCAAACCGTGCACCATACCGTACCAATCCAGAGGAGACGAAGGAGATTATGCGTCAAGTACAAGAGCTTCTCGACAAAGGTTATATACGCGAATCCCTTAGTCCTTGTGCTGTTCCTATTATTCTAGTGCCGAAAAAGGATGGTACATCACGTATGTGTGTTGATTGTAGAGGCATTAATAATATTACTATTCGTTATCGTCATCCTATTCCTAGGCTAGATGATATGCTTGATGAATTGAGTGGCTCTACAATATTCTCCAAAGTTGATTTACGTAGTGGATACCATCAAATTCGTATGAAATTGGGAGATGAATGGAAAACAGCATTCAAAACTAAGTTTGGATTATATGAGTGGTTAGTCATGCCTTTTGGGTTAACTAACGCACCTAGTACTTTCATGAGATTAATGAACGAAGTTTTACGTGCTTTCATTGGACGATTTGTGGTAGTTTACTTTGATGACATATTGATTTATAGCAGATCTTTGGAAGAACATTTGGAACATTTACGTGCTGTTTTTATTGCTCTACGTGATGCACGTTTGTTTGGTAACCTTGGGAAGTGCACCTTTTGCACCGACCGAGTATCTTTTCTTGGCTATGTTGTTACTCCACAGGGAATTGAAGTTGATAAAGCCAAGATTGAAGCTATTGAGAGTTGGCCGCAACCCAAAACGGTCACACAAGTGAGGAGTTTTCTTGGCCTCGCTGGATTCTATAGGCGTTTTGTGAGAGATTTCAGCACCATTGCTGCACCTCTCAATGAGCTTACAAAGAAAGATGTGCCTTTTCTTTGGGGTACCGCACAGGAAGAAGCCTTCTCAGTATTGAAAGATAAGTTGACACATGCTCCTTTACTCCAACTTCCTGATTTTAATAAGACTTTTGAGCTTGAATGTGATGCTAGTGGAATTGGATTAGGCGGTGTGTTATTACAAGATGGCAAACCTGTTGCATACTTTTCTGAAAAATTGAGTGGGCCTAGTCTGAATTATCCTACTTATGATAAAGAATTATATGCTCTTGTTCGGACTTTAGAAACATGGCAACATTATTTATGGCCCAAAGAATTTGTTATACATTCTGATCATGAATCTTTGAAACATATTAAAAGTCAAGCTAAACTGAATCGTAGACATGCTAAATGGGTTGAATTCATTGAGACTTTTCCTTATGTCATTAAACACAAGAAGGGAAGAGAAAATGTTATTGCTGATGCATTGTCTCGCCGCTATACTATGCTTTCACAACTTGACTTCAAAATATTTGGTTTGGAGACCATCAAAGATCAATATGTGCATGATGCTGATTTTAAAGATGTAATGCAGAATTGTAAAGAAGGAAGAATGTGGAACAAGTTCGTCGTTAATGATGGATTTGTGTTTCGTGCTAACAAGCTATGCATTCCAGCTAGCTCCGTTCGTCTTTTGTTGTTGCAGGAGGCGCATGGAGGAGGATTAATGGGACACTTTGGCGTGAAGAAGACGGAGGACGTACTTGCTACACATTTCTTTTGGCCAAAGATGAGACGGGATGTTGAGCGTTTTATTGCTCGATGCACTACATGTCAAAAAGCTAAGTCACGACTCAATCCTCATGGTTTATATATGCCTTTGCCTGTACCTAGTGTTTCTTGGGAGGATATATCTATGGACTTTGTTTTAGGTTTACCTCGAACAAAGAAGGGGAGGGATAGCATATTTGTTGTCGTGGATAGATTCTCGAAAATGGCACACTTTATACCATGTCATAAAAGCGATGATGCTGTTAATGTTGCTGATTTGTTCTTTCGTGAAATTATTCGCTTGCATGGTGTGCCAAATACTATTGTTTCAGATCGTGATACTAAATTTCTTAGCCACTTTTGGAGATGTTTATGGGCTAAGTTGGGGACTAAACTGCTTTTTAGTACTACTTGTCACCCCCAAACTGATGGACAAACTGAAGTAGTCAATAGAACGTTGTCTACTATGCTTAGGGCTGTTTTGAAGAATAATAAGAAAATGTGGGAGGAATGCTTGCCTCATATTGAATTTACTTATAATCGTTCATTGCATTCTACTACTAAGATGTGCCCTTTTGAAGTTGTGTATGGTTTCCTACCTCGTGCACCTATTGATTTGTTGCCTCTTCCATCTTCGGAGAAGGTTAATTTTGATGCTAAACAACGTGCTGAATTGATTTTAAAAATGCATGAGTTAACTAAGGAAAACATTGAGCGGATGAATGCTAAATATAAACTTGCTGGAGATAAGGGTAGAAAACATGTTGTGTTTGCACCTGGAGATCTTGTTTGGTTACATTTGCGTAAGGATAGATTTCCTGATTTGCGCAAATCAAAGCTAATGCCACGTGCTGATGGTCCCTTTAAGGTGTTAGAGAAAATAAATGATAATGCATATAAACTTGAGCTGCCTGCAGGTTTTGGGGTTAGTCCCACTTTTAACATTGCAGATTTGAAGCCTTATTTGGGTGAGGAAGATGAACTTTCGTCGAGGACGACTTCATTTCAAGAAGGGGAGGATGATGAGGACATTAATACAATTGTTACACCCACAGCCCCTGCTGCTATACATACTGGACCAATTACTAGAGCTCGTGCACGCCAACTAAATTACCAGGTACTTTCGTTTCTTGGTAATGATTCTAATGTTCATGAGAATATGATGCTGCCTAAATTGGATACATTTGTTTTGCTTACAAATGAAGGGTCTAGCTTGGAGAAGGATGAACATTGGAGCAAGAACAAGCATGGAGATGATGGCATGCACAAGGGGAACAAGAACGGAGTTACAAGTGATGATTTCAGGACTTTGAAGCCACCATAATGGGTGCATGAAGCCTTGGACGAAATATACAAGATGCCACTTCATAAATTTCGTCCCGAGGCTATTTTAGGTGCTGCGTCACCTTATTATTGGGCCAGGCCCATGTAATTTCGAAATACATAAGTATAGGCTATTTTTAGAGTCCGTATGTGTGGGGAAACAAGAGATAGGGTTCATTTCGGACCCCTCCACCAAGGGCCACGAAATTCCCCCCTCTTCCTCCATATATACAGCCCTTAGGGCATCGTTTAGACTTTGGGTTTTGTTTAGATTAAAAGTTCGCCATAGCTGCAACTTCGCGTACTTCGTTTGTGTTCAACGACCAGACAAAGGCGTCACACAACCCCACCTTGATCAATAAAGCTTTCATCTTATATTCGCAATATCCAGATTGCAATCTTAGTTTCTTGCTTGTTCTTCGTTTGCTCGCAGGAAACAGACCCTCGTGGTCAGGTTGATCGTGCTCCGGCGTGGTCAATAACCTCTCGGAGTTGGTTTAGCGATTGCTAAGGCGCGACGTCCTCGCACGTTCGTAGTCGGATCGTCAAAGTCGACTTCCACCAAAGCGAAATCCACCATCTCATCGAAAGACGGGACACCTTTGCCTCTATCAAGGAAGAATGTGGAACAAGTTTGTTGTTAACGATGGATTTGTGTTTCGTGCTAACAAGCTATGCATTCCAGCTAGCTCCGTTCGTCTTTTGTTGTTGCAGGAGGCGCATGGAGGAGGATTAATGGGACACTTTGGCGTGAAGAAGACGGAGGACGTACTTGCTACACATTTCTTTTGGCCAAAGATGAGACGGGATGTTGAGCGTTTTATTGCTCGCTGCACTACATGTCAAAAAGCTAAGTCACGACTCAATCCTCATGGTTTATATATGCCTTTGCCTGTACCTAGTGTTCCTTGGGAGGATATATCTATGGACTTTGTTTTAGGTTTACCTCGAACAAAGAAGGGGAGGGATAGCATATTTGTTGTCGTGGATAGATTCTCGAAAATGGCACACTTTATACCATGTCATAAAAGCGATGATGCTGTTAATGTTGCTGATTTGTTCTTTCGTGAAATTATTCGCTTGCATGGTGTGCTAAATACTATTGTTTCAGATCGTGATACTAAATTTCTTAGCCACTTTTGGAGATGTTTATGGGCTAAGTTGGGGACTAAACTGCTTTTTAGTACTACTTGTCACCCCCAAACTGATGGACAAACTGAAGTACTCAATAGAACATTGTCTACTATGCTTAGGGCTGTTTTGAAGAATAATAAGAAAATGTGGGAGGAATGTTTGCCTCATATTGAATTTGCTTATAATCGTTCATTGCATTCTACTACTAAGATGTGCCCTTTTGAAGTTGTGTATGGTTTCCTACCTCGTGCACCTATTGATTTGTTGCCTCTTCCATCTTCGGAGAAGGATAATTTTGATGCTAAACAACGTGCTGAATTGATTTTAAAAATGCATGAGTTAACTAAGGAAAACATTGAGCGTATGAATGCTAAATATAAACTTGCTGGAGATAAGGGTAGAAAACATGTTGTGTTTGCACCTGGAGATCTTGTTTGGTTACATTTGCGTAAGGATAGATTTCCTGATTTGCGCAAATCAAAGCTAATGCCACGTGCTGATGGTCCCTTTAAGGTGTTAGAGAAAATAAATGATAATGCATATAAACTTGAGCTGCCTGCAGATTTTGGGGTTAGTCCCACTTTTAACATTGCAGATTTGAAGCCTTATTTGGGTGAGCAAGATGAACTTCCGTCGAGGACGACTTCATTTCAAGAAGGGGAGGATGATGAGGACATCAATACAATTGTTACACCCACAGCCCCTACTGCTATACATACTGGACCAATTACTAGAGCTCGTGCACGCCAACTAAATTACCAGGTACTTTCGTTTCTTGGTAATGATTCTAATGTTCATGAGAATATGATGCTGCCTAAATTGGATACATTTGTTTTGCTTACAAATGAAGGGCCTAGCTTGGAGAAGGATGAACATTGGAGCAAGAACAAGCATGGAGATGATGGCATGCGCAAGGGGAACAAGAACGGAGTTACAAGTGATGATTTCAGGACTTTCAAGCCACCATAATGGGTGCATGAAGCCTTGGACGAAATATACAAGATGCCACTTCATAAATTTTGTCCCGAGGCTATTTTAGGTGCTGCGTCACCTTATTATTAGGCCAGGGCCATGTAATTTCGAAATACATAAGTATAGGCTATTTTTAGAGTCCGTATGTGTGGGGAAACAAGAGATAGGGTTGATTTCGGACCCCTCCACCAAGGGCCACGAAATTCCCCCATCTTCCTCCATATATACAGCCCTTAGGGCATCGTTTAGACTTTGGGTTTTGTTTAGATTAAAAGTTCGCCATAGCTGCAACTTCGCGTACTTCGTTTGTGTTCAACGACCAGACAAAGGCGTCACAGAACCCCATCTTGATCAATAAAGCTTTCATCTTATATTCGCAATATCCAGATTGCAATCTTAGTTTCTTGCTTGTTCTTCGTTTGCTCGCAGGAAACAGACCCTCGTGGTCAGGTTGATCATGCTCCGGCGTGGTCAATAACCTCTCGGAGTTGGTTTAGCGATTGCTAAGGCGCGACGTCCTCGCACGTTCGTAGTCGGATCGTCAAAGTCGACTTCCACCAAAGCGAAATCCACCATCTCATCGAAAGACGGGACACCTTTGCCTCTATCATGGTGGGTGTCACAAATCCGTCAAGCAAAACTTAAATTCTTACCAGTTCTTACCCAGCAACAGGCGGTGATCGGCAACCGTTGTAGTCAAAACTCTCAGAGCTTGGATAGAGCAATTACCAGGGAGAGTCAAACGCACGACGTAGATGTATGTGGAGCTGGAAAGGCTTATAATATGGTAGTAAAAAGGGTCAGCAATAATCAATTCAGAGATGCAAAGTTGAATAAACGCTCAACGACGGTACTGTGCTGGTCCTAGGCTAGACTGTGCTAGAGACGCGAGCCTAGAACACCAACAAAATCACGGCGCGGCACGTAAACAAGGGAGGAGCACACTCTGAATTTTTTTTTCTCTTTTTTTTGCACTTTTTTTCCTCTTTTTTTTTTGCTCCGCAACAATTTTTTTTCGAAAAAGTCTACAAATGGTCTAAAAACTGCCTAGCCAGAATTTTCCAGACTTAGTTTTTTTTTTTGAAATTGGAACTATTTTTCTTCTGCGGATGGCTCGGAAGTTGGGGAGTCCTTCTCTGTCACGACTCAGAGTATCGCGTGATCTGGAAATCGAGAACAACGCAACAATTACTAGACTCGGACTAGGACTGGTGGCGGAGATGAATCTGGTGGAACTCGGACTGGTGGCGGAGATGAATCTGGTGGAACACGGACAGGTGGCGGATATATGTTGCAGGTGAACTCGGATTGGCGTGATGGCGGCGGATATGTGGTGGCGTATATGGATTCGAATTGGCGGTGAATATGTGGTGGTGGTATATGGCAACAGCGACGATGATGATGCGGTGGTGATATATGCCAGCGGCGACGTGACAACCTGTGAACAGAACTCGAAACTCTAAAAGACTAGACGCTAAGACCAGCAACTGGACACGAGGATGCAACCGCAAATTCAACAAAGCAAATACAGAAAAGATTATGCAAGGCTCAGATTGGTTCGGATGGGATGAACTAACCCTAATTTTTTTTGGCTTTTTCGTGGACTATAGGTATGAAGAACGGACTCGATCTAAACTACGAAAAACTGTAAAATCTCACCGAGCAACCTGGAAATCTGATACCACTTGATAGAGGCAAAGGTGTCCCGTCTTTCGATGAGATGATGGATATCGCTTTGGTGGAAGTCGACTTTGACGATCCGACTACGAACGTGCGAGGACGTCGCGCCTAAGCAATCGCTAAACCAACTCCGAGAGGTTATTGACCACGCCGGAGCACGATCAACCTGACCACGAGGGTCTGTTTCCTGCGAGCAAACGAAGAACAAGCAAGAAACTAAGATTGCAATCTGGATATTGCGAATATAAGATGAAAGCTTTATTGATCAAGGTGGGGTTCTGTGACGTCTTTGTCTGGTCGTTAAACACAAACGAAGTACGCGAAGTTGCAGCTATGGCGAACTTTTAATCTAAACAAAACCCAAAGTCTAAACTGTGCCCTAAGGGCTGTATATATGGAGGAAGAGAGGGGGAATTTCGTGGCCCTTGGTGGAGGGGTCCGAAATCAACCCTATCTCTTGTTTCCCCACACATACGGACTCTAAAAATAGCCTATACTTATGTATTTCGAAATTACATGGGCCTGGCCCAATAAAAAGGTGACGCAGCACCTATAATAGCCTCAGGACGAAATTTATGAAGTGGCATCTTGTATATTTCGTCCATGGCTTCATGCACCCATTATGGTGGCTTCAAAGTCCTGAAATCATCACTTGTAACTCCGTTCTTGTTCCCCTTGCGCATGGCATCATCTTCATGTTTGTTCTTGCTCCAATGTTCATCCTTCTCCAAGCTAGGCCCTTCATTTGTAAGCAAAACAAATGTATCCAATTTAGGCAGCATCATATTCTCATGAACATTAGAATCATTACCAAGAAACGAAAGTACCTGATAATTTAATTGGCGTGCGCGAGCTCTAGTAATTGGTCCCGTATATGTAGCAGTAGGGGCTGTGGGTGTAACAATGGTATTGATGTCCTCATCAACTGTAGCCGACACACCTTGTCATATAAGCCATATACGTACTACTCCTACAGTGCTATGAGATATTTTGTACTGCATCTCACACGGTTGGTGATAATAAACTATGTGTGGTCTACTTGATTTTCGTCTTGACTTGAAATACATAATTGGGTCACAACGACAAAGGAGGTTGTTTGAATTGCTAGAACTTTTATCTGCAGTGAACATGCAACTATAGGTGTGTCGTCAAAAAATGGAATTATTCATGGTTCGCCTGGATACTTTTATGCATTAACTTGGTTTTCTAGGCATTTTATGTGCACAATTCAAAATGTCTCCATGGGTTGATGCTTATGTCCCATGCAAGAAATGGTGATGAATTTCAAACACCTCGGCACTATGGCACGTCGACAAATGTTGAGATACTTGGTTTTGAAATTCTAGTAAATCCAAAACTCGTCTGAGATTCATGAACCTTGGCATGCTATCATGGAATGGCATCAGCATGTTGTGGTAAAAAAATTGTCCCATTTGGGCCAGGTTTTGGTATAAGCTTCTACAAACCAGAGCTTCTCATAAGAAGCCTCATGGTTCCGATAGGGAACATGTCACCTTTTGATGAGGACATCAATACAATTGTTACACCCACAGCCCCTGCTGCTATACATACTGGACCAATTACTAGAGCTCGTGCACGCCAACTAAATTACCAGGTACTTTCGTTTCTTGGTAATGATTCTAATGTTCATGAGAATATGATGCTGCCTAAATTGGATACATTTGTTTTGCTTACAAATGAAGGGCCTAGCTTGGAGAAGGATGAACATTGGAGCAAGAACAAGCATGGAGATGATGGCATGCGCAAGGGGAACAAGAACGGAGTTACAAGTGATGATTTCAGGACTTTGAAGCCACCATAATGGGTGCATGAAGCCTTGGACGAAATATACAAGATGCCACTTCATAAATTTCGTCCCGAGGCTATTTTAGGTGCTGCGTCACCTTATTATTGGGCCAGGCCCATGTAATTTCGAAATACATAAGTATAGGCTATTTTTAGAGTCCGTATGTGTGGGGAAACAAGAGATAGGGTTGATTTCGGACTCCTCCACCAAGGGCCACGAAATTCCCCCCCCCCCTCTTCCTCCATATATACAGCCCTTAGGGCATCGTTTAGACTTTGGGTTTTTGTTTAGATTAGAAGTTCGCCATAGCTGCAACTTCGCGTACTTCGTTTGTGTTCAACAACCAGACAAAGGCGTCACAGAACCCCACCTTGATCAATAAAGCTTTCATCTTATATTCGCAATATCCAGATTGCAATCTTAGTTTCTTGCTTGTTCTTCGTTTGCTCGCAGGAAACAGACCCTCGTGGTCAGGTTGATCGTGCTCCGGCGTGGTCAATAACCTCTCGGAGTTGGTTTAGCGATTGCTAAGGCGCGACATCCTCGCACGTTCGTAGTCGGATCGTCAAAGTCGACTTCCACCAAAGCGAAATCCACCATCTCATCGAAAGACGGGACACCTTTGCCTCTATCAAGTGGTATCAGATTTCCAGGTTGCTCGGTGAGATTTTACAGTTTTTTTAGTAGTTTAGATCGAGTCTGTTCTTCATACCTATAGTCCACGAAAAAGCCACAAAAAAAATTAGGGTTAGTTCATCATATCCGAACCAATCTGAGCCTTGCATAATCTTTTTAGGGTTTTGCTTTGTTGAATTTGCGGTTGCATCGTCGTGTCTAGTTGCTGGTCTTAGAGTCTAGTCTTTTAGAGTTTCGAGTTCTGGTCATAAGTTGTCACGCCGCCGCCGCACCATCATCATGGCCCCTGCCATCTACCACCACCGCACCGAATCCGTATCCATATACCACCACCAATCCGTGTCCATATACCACCACCGATCCATATCCATATACTACCACCGCTACCACCACCGCTGCCATATACCACCTCCATATATCCACCACCAATCCGAGTTCTTTGCTTATTAGGTTTGTTTTCGGGATCCATCTAGATTCCGATTCGTGTTTCCTTGCCGGAGTAGGTTTCGGAAAAAAAAAGAGTCGGGTAGCCACGCTCTGATAGAGGCAAAGGTGTCCCGTCTTTCGATGAGATGATGGATATCGCTTTGGTGGAAGTCGACTTTGACGATCCGACTACGAACGTGCGAGGACGTCGCGCCTTAGCAATCGCTAAACCAATTCCGAGAGGTTATTGACCACGCTGGAGCATGATCAACCTGACCACGAGGGTCTGTTTCCTGCGAGCAAACGAAGAACAAGCAAGAAACTAAGATTGCAATCTGGATATTGCGAATATAAGATGAAAGCTTTATTGATCAAGGTGGGGTAATGTGACGCCTTTGTCTGGTCGTTGAACACAAACGAAGTACGCGAAGTTGCAGCTATGGCGAACTTTTAATCTAAACAAAACCCAAAGTCTAAACGATGCCCTAAGGGCTGTATATATGGAGGAAGAGGGGGGGAATTTCGTGGCCCTTGGTGGAGGGGTCCGAAATCAACCCTATCTCTTGTTTCCCCACACATACGGACTCTAAAAATAGCCTATACTTATGTATTTCGAAATTACATGGGCCTGGCCCAATAATAAGGTGACACAGCACCTAAAATAGCCTCGGGACGAAATTTATGAAGTGGCATCTTGTATATTTCGTCCAAGGCTTCATGCACCCATTATGGTGGCTTCAAAGTCCTGAAATCATCACTTGTAACTCCGTTCTTGTTTCCCTTGCGCATGCCATCATCTCCATGCTTGTTCTTGCTCCAATGTTCATCCTTCTCCAAGCTAGGCCCTTCATTTGTAAGCAAAACAAATGTATCCAATTTAGGCAGCATCATATTCTCATGAACATTAGAATCATTACCAAGAAACGAAAGTACCTGGTAATTTAGTTGGCGTGCACGAGCTCTAGTAATTGGTCCAGTATGTATAGCAGCAGGGGCTGTGGGTGTAACAATTGTATTGATGTCCTCATCAGGAGACCATCAAAGATCAATATGTGCATGATGCTGATTTTAAAGATGTAATGCAGAATTGTAAAGAAGGAAGAATGTGGAACAAGTTTGTCGTTAACGATGGATTTGTGTTTCGTGCTAACAAGCTATGCATTCCAGCTAGCTCCGTTCGTCTTTTGTTGTTGTAGGAGGCGCATGGAGGAGGATTAATGGGACACTTTGGCGTGAAGAAGACGGAGGACGTACTTGCTACACATTTCTTTTGGCCAAAGATGAGACGGGATGTTGAGCGTTTTATTGCTCGATGCACTACATGTCAAAAAGCTAAGTCACGACTCAATCCTCATGGTTTATATATGCCTTTGCCTGTACCTAGTGTTCCTTGGGAGGATATATCTATGGACTTTGTTTTAGGTTTACCTCGAACAAAGAAGTGGAGGGATAGCATATTTGTTGTCGTGGATAGATTCTCGAAAATGGCACACTTTATACCATGTCATAAAAGCGATGATGCTGTTAATGTTGCTGATTTGTTCTTTCGTGAAATTATTCGCTTGCATGGTGTGCCAAATACTATTGTTTCAGATCGTGATACTAAATTTCTTAGCCACTTTTGGAGATGTTTATGGGCTAAGTTGGGGACTAAACTGCTTTTTAGTACTACTTGTCACCCCCAAACTGATGGACAAACTGAAGTAGTCAATCGAACGTTGTCTACTATGCTTAGGGCTGTTTTGAAGAATAATAAGAAAATGTGGGAGGAATGCTTGCCTCATATTGAATTTGCTTATAATCGTTCATTGCATTCTACTACTAAGATGTGCCCTTTTGAAGTTGTGTATGGTTTCCTACCTCGTGCACCTATTGATTTGTTGCCTCTTCCATCTTCGGAGAAGGTTAATTTTGATGCTAAACAACGTGCTGAATTGATTTTAAAAATGCATGAGTTAACTAAGGAAAACATTGAGCGCATGAATGCTAAATATAAACTTGCTGGAGATAAGGGTAGAAAACATGTTGTGTTTGCACCTGGAGATCTTGTTTGGTTACATTTGCGTAAGGATAGATTTCCTGATTTGTGCAAATCAAAGTTAATGCCACGTGCTGATGGTCCCTTTAAGGTGTTAGAGAAAATAAATGATAATGCATATAAACTTGAGTTGCCTGCAAATTTTGGGGTTAGTCCCACTTTTAACATTGCAGATTTGAAGCCTTATTTGGGTGAGGAAGATGAACTTCCGTCGAGGACGACTTCATTTCAAGAAGGGGAGGATGATGAGGACATCAATACAATTGTTACACCCACAGCCCCTGCTGCTATACATACTGGACCAATTACTAGAGCTCGTGCACGCCAACTAAATTACCAGGTACTTTCGTTTCTTGGTAATGATTCTAATGTTCATGAGAATATGATGCTGCCTAAATTGGATACATTTGTTTTGCTTACAAATGAAGGGCCTAGCTTGGAGAAGGATGAACATTGGAGCAAGAACAAGCATGGAGATGATGGCATGCGCAAGGGAAACAAGAACGGAGTTACAAGTGATGATTTCAGGACTTTGAAGCCACCATAATGGGTGCATGAAGCTTTGGACGAAATATACAAGACGCCACTTCATAAATTTCGTCCCGAGGCTATTTTAGGTGCTGCGTCACCTTATTATTGGGCCAGGCCCATGTAATTTCGAAATACATAAGTATAGGCTATTTTTAGAGTCCGCATGTGTGGGGAAACAAGAGATAGGGTTGATTTCGGACCCCTCCACCAAGGGCCACGAAATTCCCCCCCTCTTCCTCCGTATGGCGAGTGTCTCAAAACTCTTCTTAGCTCAAACTGACAGGATGGGCACGAAATTTTTTTGACCAATTTTTTTTTTTTTCCGAAACCTACTCCGGCAAGGAAACACGAATCGGAATCTAGAGGGATCTCGAAAACAAACCTAATATGACAAGAACTCGGATTGGTGGTGGATATATGGTGGTAGATGGCAGCGGTGGTGGTATATGACAGTTGTGGTGGTATATGGATACGGATTCGAAGCGGTGGCGGATAAGCGGTGGTGGTAGATGGCAGGGGTGATGATGATGGTGCGGCGGCGGCGTGACAACTTATGACCAGAACTCGAAACTCTAAAAGACTAGACTCTAAGACCAGCAACTAGACACGACGATGCAACCGCAAATTCAACAAAGCAAAACCCTAAAAAGATTATGCAAAGGCTCAGATTGGTTCGGATATGATGAACTAACCCTAATTTTTTTTGTGGCTTTTTCGTGGACTGTAGGTATGAAGAACAGACTCGATCTAAACTACGAAAAACTGGAAATTCTCACCGAGCAACCTGAAAACTGATACCACTTGATAGAGGCAAAGGTGTCCCGTCTTTCGATGAGATGATGGATATCGCTTTGGTGGAAGTCGACTTTGACGATCCGACTACGAACGTGCGAGGACGTCGCGCCTTAGCAATCGCTAAACCAATTCCGAGAGGTTATTGACCACGCTGGAGCACGATCAACCTGACCACGAGGGTCTGTTTCCTGCGAGCAAACGAAGAACAAGCAAGAAACTAAGATTGCAATCTGGATATTGCGAATATAAGATGAAAGCTTTATTGATCAAGGTGGGGTTCTGTGACGCCTTTGTCTGGTCGTTGAACACAAACGAAGTACGCGAAGTTGCAGCTATGGCGAACTTTTAATCTAAACAAAACCCAAAGTCTAAACGATGCCCTAAGGGCTGTATATATGGAGGAAGAGGGGGGGAATTTCGTGGCCCTTGGTGGAGGGGTCCGAAATCAATCCTATCTCTTGTTTCCCCACACATACGGACTCTAAAAATAGCCTATACTTATGTATTTCGAAATTACATGGGCCTGGCCCAATAATAAGGTGACGCAGCACCTAAAATAGCCTCGGGACGAAATTTATGAAGTGGCGTCTTGTATATTTCGTCCAAGGCTTCATGCACCCATTATGGTGGCTTCAAAGTCCTGAAATCATCACTTGTAACTCCGTTCTTGTTTCCCTTGCGCATGCCATCATCTCCATGCTTGTTCTTGCTCCAATGTTCATCCTTCTCCAAGCTAGGCCCTTCATTTGTAAGCAAAACAAATGTATCCAATTTAGGCAGCATCATATTCTCATGAACATTAGAATCATTACCAAGAAACGAAAGTACCTGGTAATTTAGTTGGCGTGCACGAGCTCTAGTAATTGGTCCAGTATGTATAGCAGCAGGGGTTGTGGGTGTAACAATTGTATTGATGTCCTCATCATCCTCCCCTTCTTGAAATGAAGTCGTCCTCGACGGAAGTTCATCTTCCTCACCCCAATAAGGCTTCAAATCTGCAATGTTAAAAGTGGGACTAACCCCAAAATCTGCAGGTAGCTCAAGTTTATATGCATTATCATTTATTTTCTCTAACACCTTAAAGGGACCATCAGCACGTGGCATTAACTTTGATTTGCGCAAATCAGGAAATCTATCCTTACGCAAATGTAACCAAACAAGATCTCCAGGTGCAAACACAACATGTTTTCTACCCTTATCTCCAGCAAGTTTATATTTAGCATTCATGCGCTCAATGTTTTCCTTAGTTAACTCATGCATTTTTAAAATCAATTCAGCACGTTGTTTAGCATCAAAATTAACCTTCTCCGAAGATGGAAGAGGCAACAAATCAATAGGTGCACGAGGTAGGAAACCATACATAACTTCAAAAGGGCACATCTTAGTAGTAGAATGCAATGAACGATTATAAGCAAATTCAATATGAGGCAAGCATTCCTCCCACATTTTCTTATTATTCTTCAAAACAGCCCTAAGCATAGTAGACAACGTTCTATTGACTACTTCAGTTTGTCCATCAGTTTGGGGGTGACAAGTAGTACTAAAAAGTAGTTTAGTCCCCAACTTAGCCCATAAACATCTCCAAAAGTGGCTAAGAAATTTAGTATCACGATCTGAAACAATAGTATTTGGCACACCATGCAAGCGAATAATTTCACGAAAGAACAAATCAGCAACATTAACAGCATCATCACTTTTATGACATGGTATAATGTGTGCCATTTTCGAGAATCTATCCACGACAACAAATATGCTATCCCTCCCCTTCTTTGTTCGAGGTAAACCTAAAACAAAGTCCATAGATATATCCTCCCAAGGAACACTAGGTACAGGCAAAGGCATATATAAACCATGAGGATTGAGGCGTGACTTAGCTTTTTGACATGTAGTGCAGCGAGCAATAAAACGCTCAACATCCCGTCTCATCTTTGGCCAAAAGAAATGTGTAGCAAGTACGTCCTCTGTCTTCTTCACGCCAAAGTGTCCCATTAATCCTCCTCCATGCGCCTCCTGCAACAACAAAAGACGAACGGAGCTAGCTGGAATGCATAGCTTGTTAGCACGAAACACAAATCCATCGTTAACAACAAACTTGTTCCACATTCTTCCTTCTTTACAATTATGCATTACATCTTTAAAATCAGCATCATGCACATATTGATCTTTGATGGTCTCCAAACCAAATATTTTGAAGTCAAGTTGTGAAAGCATAGTGTAGCGACGAGACAAAGCATCAGCAATAACGTTTTCTTTTCCCTTCTTGTGTTTAATGACATAAGGGAAAGTCTCAATGAATTCAACCCATTTAGCATGTCTACGATTCAGTTTAGCTTGACTTTTAATATGTTTCAATGATTCATGATCAGAATGTATAAAAAATTCTTTGGGCCATAAATAATGTTGCCATGTTTCTAAAGTCCGAACAAGAGCATATAATTCTTTATCATAAGTAGAATAATTCAGACTAGGCCCACTCAATTTTTCAGAAAAGTATGCAACAGGTTTGCCATCTTGTAATAACACACCTCCTAATCCAATTCCACTAGCATCACATTCAAGCTCAAAAGTCTTATTAAAATTAGGAAGTTGGAGTAAAGGAGCATGTGTCAACTTATCTTTCAATACCGTGAAGGCTTCTTCCTGTGCGGTACCCCAAAGAAAAGGCACATCTTTCTTTGTAAGCTCATTGAGAGGTGCAGCAATGGTGCTGAAATCTCTCACAAAACGCCTATAAAATCCAGCAAGGCCAAGAAAACTCCTCACTTGTGTGACCGTTTTGGGCTGCGGCCAACTCTCAATAGCTTCAATCTTGGCTTTATCAACTTCAATTCCCTGTGGAGTAACAACATAGCCAAGAAAAGATACTCGGTCGGTGCAAAAGGTGCACTTCCCAAGGTTGCCAAACAAACGTGCATCACGTAGAGCAATAAAAACAGCACGTAAATGTTCCAAATGTTCCTCCAAAGATCTGCTATAAATCAATATGTCATCAAAGTAAACTACCACAAATCGTCCAATGAAAACACGTAAAACTTCGTTCATTAATCTCATGAAAGTACTAGGTGCATTAGTTAACCCAAAAGGCATGACTAACCACTCATATAATCCAAACTTAGTTTTAAATGCCGTTTTCCATTCATCTCCCAATTTCATACGAATTTGATGGTAGCCACTACGCAAATCAACTTTGGAGAATATTGTAGAGCCACTCAATTCATCAAGCATATCATCTAGCCTAGGAATAGGATGACGATAACGAATAGTAATATTATTAATGCCTCTACAATCAACACACATACGTGATGTACCATCCTTTTTCGGCACTAGAATAATAGGAACAGCACAAGGACTAAGGGATTCGTGTATATAACCTTTGTCGAGAAGCTCTTGTACTTGACGCATAATCTCCTTCGTCTCCTCTGGATTGGTACGGTATGGTGCACGGTTTGGCAGTGAAGCACCGGGAATTAAGTCAATCTGATGCTCAATCCCTCGAATAGGCGGTAATCCCGGTGGCACGTCTTGTGGAAATACGTCAGCGAACTCCTGCAAAATGTTAGTGACAGCAGGAGGCAAAGAGGAAGGCACGTCCTCGAATGAAAATAATGCCTCTTTGCACACAAAAGCATAGCAAACAGATTTGCTGAAATCTAGCTCATCAATATCAGATTTGGTGGCAAATAAACATGCACTTTTCAATTTAATTTCAGAAGCAACACTAGATGGTTTATTATTAGGCTTCATTTGTTGCTCAAATTCTTTTGCCACAATCTGATTTTCACTCTTATTCTTCTCCTGTTGTGCTTTATTAGCTCTATTAATATCATCTTTCAAAATGGAATCAGGAGTCATAGGAAGCAAAGTAATATTTTTATCCTTATGAACAAGAGTGTAGTGATTGTTTCTACCATGGTGTACAGAATTTTTATCAAATTGCCATGGTCTACCAAGTAATAAGGAACATGCTTGCATAGGTACCACATCACAATCAACATAATCAGCATAGGTAGAGATACTAAAATGCACACGAACAGTACGCGTTACCTTAACCTTGCCGCTGTTGTTGAACCATTGGATGTAGTAAGGATGTGGATGTGGTCTTGTGGTGAGAGAAAGCTTCTCCACCATCTCCATGCTAGCCAAGTTGTTGCAGCTCCCTCCGTCTATGATGACGCGCACAGAACGTTCCTTCACAACTCCCTTGGTATGGAACAAATTGTGCCTCTGATTTTGCTCAGCTTGTGTGACCTGCACACTCAAAACACGTTGAGCAACTAAACATTCATACCTATCAGCGTCTTCAGGAGCCATGTATTGCGTCTCATGATCAGAATCATCTCCACCATGTTCTTCACGTATAATAAGAGCCAAAGTCTCCTCATCATAGTCACTAGCGGACTCATATCCACCATCCGCGGTAGCAATCATCACACGCGGAGATTTGCATTCTCTCGCATAATGGCCTCCTCCCTTACAACGACGACAAATAATATCACTTGTGTGCCCTGTTGATGCCATGGAAGAAGAAGAATGCTGTGCAGGCCCCGCAGGTGCGCTCTTGGCAGATAATGGTGGTTGTGCCTGTTTTCTTGTATCATGGCTGGAGGTGGCACCGGATGGAGGTGCTGGTGCAGTTGAAGTAGAAGATGCACGTGGTGTCCATGATGAAGGTCGGCCTGCAGAAAAGTTAGTTCGCCCCAATGCTTGTCGATCCTGCACTTCACGTTCAGCTTTACAAGCAAGATGGAATAAACGAGTGATATTAGTATACTCCTTATAGTCTAGAATGGTCTGAATCTCTCTATTTAATCCACCCAGAAAACGTGCAAGCATAGCTTCATTCTCCTCAACAATACCACATCTAATCATGCCAGTTTGTAATTCCTGATAATATTCTTCTACAGAATTTTTCCCTTGTCTTAAACGCTGCAATTTTTGAAGCAATTCACGTTGATAATATGGTGGAACCCAACGCGTACGCATAGCAGTTTTCAAAGCAGCCCAAGTAGTTGGAATAGGATATAATCTACAACGTTCAGACCACCATACACATGCAAAACTAGTGAAAGCACAAACAGCAGCAGCAACTCGTCTCTCCTCAGGATATTGTAAACATGTAAATCGTTGTTCAGTTTCTAACTCCCAAGTAAGATATATATCAGGAACATATCTACCCTCAAATGGTGGAATATTCAATTTCAGTTTAGGAATATGGACATCATCTCGTACCTGAGGTGGTGGTGCAGGCCTACCATTACGAATATATACCTGAGGTCGACCTGCTGGTGGTGGTGCAGGTGGATGCACGTAGTGCTGATTTTGATCAACCTCATCCTCATAATCTCCCACATAATCATCCTCCTCCGCATCAGCAGCAGGAGCCACAGAAGTATCAACAGCAGCACCAACAGTTTGGCCAAACGCAAGAGGAACACGGCTCGCTCGGCGAAGGTCTGTTTCGCGATGTGGAGGTAGTCGTTGTTGTTGTTGTTGGAGAGGTGCGTTAGGTGCAGCGGGTGGTGGTGGTGGAAGACGCGCGAGCAATTCATTAAACTTGTTATCGAGCTTTGTTTCGAACGTCTTCTCCATGCCATCTATCTTCTCCATGGCCTCTTCAAATCTGTTTAGCACATCTTGCACCTGTCCACTCATCATTTGCTGAAATTTATCATGCAAATCCTTATTCGTCATGTTCTCCTAGTCAGTCTCGTCGGCTTGTGATCCTGGCATGGTTAGCAGCAATAGAAACACACAAGAATATGATCCTACAGACTACTAACAAGAGGTGGTGGTGGGTGTCACAAATCCGTCAAGCAAATCTCAAATTCTTACCAGTTCTTACCCAGCAGCAGGCGGTGATCGGCAACCGTTGTAGTCAAAAACTCTCAAAGCTTGGATAGAGCGATTACCAGGGAGAGTCAAACACACGACGTAGATGTATGTGGAGCTGGGAAGGCTTATAGTATGGTAGCAAAAAGGGTCAGCAATAATCAATTCAGAGATGCAAAGTTGAATAAACGCTCAACGACGGTACTGTGCTGGTCCTAGGCTAGACTGTGCTAGAGACGCGAGCCTAGAACACCAACAAAATCACGGCGCGGCACGTAAACAAGGGAAAAGCACATTCTGAATTTTTTTTTCGCTCTTTTTTTTGCGCTGCTTTTTTTTTGCGCTCTTTTTTTTTTGCGCTGCTTTTTTTTTGCGAAAAATCACTATAATGGCGAGTGTCTCAAAACTCTTCTTAGCTCAAACTGACAGGATGGGCACGAAATTTTTTCGACCAATTTTTTTTTTGACTGCCCGGACCCAAAAACTGGAAACGGGTCAAAAAAAACTTCCTATAATGGCACCTGTCTCAAAACACTCAGAAACACCTAAAAATAGGATAGCCAGAAATTTTTTCGAAAAATGCGTTTTCGAAAAATTTTGGGCCTAAACGGAGCGTGGCTACCCGACTCTTTTTTTTTTCCGAAACCTACTCCGGCAAGGAAACACGAATCGGAATCTAGATGGATCTCGAAAACAAACCTAATATGACAAGAACTCGGATTGGTGGTGGATATATGGTGGTAGATGGCAGCGGTGGTGGTATATGACAGCTGTGGTGGTATATGGATACGGATTCGAAGCGGTGGCGGATAAGCGGTGGTGGTAGATGGCAGGGGTGATGATGATGGTGCGGTGGCGGCGTGACAACTTATGACCAGAACTCGAAACTCTAAAAGACTAGACTCTAAGACCAGCAACTAGACACGACGATGCAACCGCAAATTCAACAAAGCAAAACCCTAAAAAGATTATGCAAAGGCTCAGATTGGTTCGGATATGATGAACTAACCCTAATTTTTTTTGTGGCTTTTTCGTGGACTGTAGGTATGAAGAACAGACTCGATCTAAACTACGAAAAACTGGAAATTCTCACCGAGCAACCTGAAAACTGATACCACTTGATAGAGGCAAAGGTGTCCCGTCTTTCGATGAGATGATGGATATCGCTTTGGTGGAAGTCGACTTTGACGATCCGACTACGAACGTGCGAGGACGTCGCGCCTTAGCAATCGCTAAACCAATTCCGAGAGGTTATTGACCACGCTGGAGCACGATCAACCTGACCACGAGGGTCTGTTTCCTGCGAGCAAACGAAGAACAAGCAAGAAACTAAGATTGCAATCTGGATATTGCGAATATAAGATGAAAGCTTTATTGATCAAGGTGGGGTTCTGTGACGCCTTTGTCTGGTCGTTGAACACAAACGAAGTACGCGAAGTTGCAGCTATGGCGAACTTTTAATCTAAACAAAACCCAAAGTCTAAACGATGCCCTAAGGGCTGTATATATGGAGGAAGAGGGGGGGAATTTCGTGTCCCTTGGTGGAGGGGTCCGAAATCAACCCTATCTCTTGTTTCCCCACACATACGGACTCTAAAAATAGCCTATACTTATGTATTTCGAAATTACATGGGCCTGGCCCAATAATAAGGTGACGCAGCACCTAAAATAGCCTCGGGACGAAATTTATGAAGTGGCGTCTTGTATATTTCGTCCAAGGCTTCATGCACCCATTATGGTGGCTTCAAAGTCCTGAAATCATCACTTGTAACTCCGTTCTTGTTTCCCTTGCGCATGCCATCATCTCCATGCTTGTTCTTGCTCCAATGTTCATCCTTCTCCAAGCTAGGCCCTTCATTTGTAAGCAAAACAAATGTATCCAATTTAGGCAGCATCATATTCTCATGAACATTAGAATCATTACCAAGAAACGAAAGTACCTGGTAATTTAGTTGGCGTGCACGAGCTCTAGTAATTGGTCCAGTATGTATAGCAGCAGGGGCTGTGGGTGTAACAATTGTATTGATGTCCTCATCACACGTTGAGCAACTAAACATTCATACCTGTCAGCGTCTTCAGGAGCCATGTATTGCGTCTCATGATCAGAATCATCTCCACCATGTTCTTCACGTGTAATAAGAGCCAATGTCTCCTCATCATAGTCACTAGCGGACTCATATCCACCATCCGCGGTAGCAATCATCACACGCGGAGATTTGCATTCTCTCGCATAATGACCTCCTCCCTTACAACGACGACAAATAATATCACTTGTGTGCCCTGTTGATGCCATGGAAGAAGAAGAACGCTGTGCAGGCCCCGCAGGTGCGCTCTTGGCAGATAATTGTGGTTGTGCCTGTTTTCTTGTATCACGGTTGGAGGTGGCACCGGATGGAGGTGCTGGTGCAGTTGAAGTAGAAGATGCACGTGGTGTCCATGATGAAGGTCGGCCTGCAGAAAAGTTAGTTCGCCCCAATGCTTGTCGATCCTGCACTTCACGTTCAGCTTTACAAGCAAGATGGAATAAACGAGTGATATTAGTATACTCCTTATAGTCTAAAATGGTCTGAATCTCTCTATTTAATCCACCCAGAAAACGTGCAAGCATAGCTTCATTCTCCTCAACAATACCACATCTAATCATGCCAGTTTGTAATTCCTGATAATATTCTTCTACAGAATTTTTCCCTTGTCTTAAACGCTGCAATTTTTGAAGCAATTCACGTTGATAATATGGTGGAACCCAACGCGTACGCATAGCAGTTTTCAAAGCAGCCCAAGTAGTTGGAATAGGATATAATCTACAATGTTCAGACCACCATACACATGCAAAACTAGTGAAAGAACAAACAGCAGCAGCAACTCGTCTCTCCTCAGGATATTGTAAACATGTAAATCGTTGTTCAGTTTCTAACTCCCAAGTAAGATATATATCAGGAACATATCTACCCTCAAATGGTGGAATATTCAATTTCAGTTTAGGAATATGGACATCATCTCGTACCTGAGGTGGTGGTGCAGGCCTACCATTACGAATATATACCTGTGGTCGACCTGCTGGTGGTGGTACAGGTGGCTGCACGTAGTGTTGATTTTGATCAACCTCATCCTCATAATCTCCCACATAATCATCCTCCTCCGCATCAGCAGCAGGAGCCACAGAAGTATCAACATCAGCACCAACAGTTCGGCCAAACGCAAGAGGAACACGGCTTGCTTGGCGGAGGCCTGCTTCGCGACGTGGAGGTAGTCGTTGTTGTTGTTGTTGGAGAGGTGCGTTAGCTGCAGCGGTTGGTGGTGGTGGAAGACGCGCGAGCAATTCATTAAACTTGTTATCGAGCTTTGTTTCGAACGTCTTCTCAAAGCCAGTGATCTTCTCCATGGCCTCTTCAAAATTGTTCAGCACATCTTGCACCTGTTCAGTCATCATTTGCTGAAACTTATCATGAAGCTCCTTGTTCGATAAATTCTCCCAGTCAATCTCGTCGGCTTGTGATCCTGGCATGGTTAGCAGCAATAGAAACACACAAGGATATGATCCTACAGACTACGAACAAGTGGTGGTGGTGGGTGTCACAAATCCGTCAAGCAAATCTCAAATTCTTACCAGTTCTTACCCAGCAGCAGGCGGTGATCGACAACCGTTGTAGTCAAAAACTCTCAAGGCTTGGATAGAGCGATTACCAGGGAGAGTCAAACGCACGACGTAGATGTATGTGGAGCTGGGAAGGCTTATAATATGGTAGCAAAAAGGGTCAGCAATAATCAATTCAGAGATGCAAAATTGAATAAACGCTCAACGACGGTACTGTGCTGGTCCTAGGCTAGACTGTGCTAGAGACGCGAGCCTAGAACACTAACAAAATCACGGCGCGGCACGTAAACAAGGGAAAAGCACACTCTGGAATTTTTTTTTCGCTTTTTTTTTGCGCTCTTTTTTTTTGCGCTGCTTTTTTTTTTGCGAAAAATCACTATAATGGCGAGTGTCTCAAAACTCTTCTTAGCTCAAACTGACAGGATGGGCACGAAATTTTTTTTGACCAATTTTTTTTTTGACTGCCCGGACCCAAAAACTGGAAACGGGTCAAAAAAAACTTCCTATAATGGCACCTGTCTCAAAACACTCAGAAACACCTAAAAATAGGATAGCCAGAAAATTTTTCGAAAAAATGCGTTTTCGAAAAATTTTGGGCCTAAACGGAGCGTGGCTACCCGACTCTTTTTTTTTTCTTTTTTTTCTTTTTTTTTCCGAAACCTACTCCGGCAAGGAAACACGAATCGGAATCTAGATGGATCTCGAAAACAAACCTAATATGACAAGAACTCGGATTGGTGGTGGATATATGGTGGTAGATGGCAGCGGTGGTGGTATATGACAGCTGTGGTGGTATATGGATACGGATTCAAAGCGGTGGCGGATAAGTGGTGGTGGTAGATGGCAGGGGTGATGATGATGGTGCGGCGGCGGCGTGACAACTTATGACCAGAACTCGAAACTCTAAAAGACTAGACTCTAAGACCAGCAACTAGACACGACGATGCAACCGCAAATTCAACAAAGCAAAACCCTAAAAAGATTATGCAAAGGCTCAGATTGGTTCGGATATGATGAACTAACCCTAATTTTTTTTGTGGCTTTTTCGTGGACTGTAGGTATGAAGAACAGACTCGATCTAAACTACGAAAAACTGGAAATTCTCACCGAGCAACCTGAAAACTGATACCACTTGATAGAGGCAAAGGTGTCCCGTCTTTCGATGAGATGATGGATATCGCTTTGGTGGAAGTCGACTTTGACGATCCGACTACGAACGTGCGAGGACGTCGCGCCTTAGCAATCGCTAAACCAATTCCGAGAGGTTATTGACCACGCTGGAGCACGATCAACCTGACCACGAGGGTCTGTTTCCTGCGAGCAAACGAAGAACAAGCAAGAAACTAAGATTGCAATCTGGATATTGCGAATATAAGATGAAAGCTTTATTGATCAAGGTGGGGTTCTGTGACGCCTTTGTCTGGTCGTTGAACACAAACGAAGTACGCGAAGTTGCAGCTATGGCGAACTTTTAATCTAAACAAAACCCAAAGTCTAAACGATGCCCTAAGGGCTGTATATATGGAGGAAGAGGGGGGGAATTTCGTGGCCCTTGGTGGAGGGGTCTGAAATCAACCCTATCTCTTGTTTCCCCACACATACGGACTCTAAAAATAGCCTATACTTATGTATTTCGAAATTACATGGGCCTGGCCCAATAATAAGGTGACGCAGCACCTAAAATAGCCTCGGGACGAAATTTATGAAGTGGCGTCTTGTATATTTCGTCCAAGGCTTCATGCACCCATTATGGTGGCTTCAAAGTCCTGAAATCATCACTTGTAACTCCGTTCTTGTTTCCCTTGCGCATGCCATCATCTCCATGCTTGTTCTTGCTCCAATGTTCATCCTTCTCTAAGCTAGGCCCTTCATTTGTAAGCAAAACAAATGTATCCAATTTAGGCAGCATCATATTCTCATGAACATTAGAATCATTACCAAGAAACGAAAGTACCTGGTAATTTAGTTGGCGTGCACGAGCTCTAGTAATTGGTCCAGTATGTATAGCAGCAGGGGCTGTGGGTGTAACAATTGTATTGATGTCCTCATCACTTAACCTTGCCGCTGTTGTTGAACCATTGGATGTAGTAAGGATGTGGATGTGGTCTTGTGGTGAGAGAAAGCTTCTCCACCATCTCCATGCTAGCCAAATTGTTGCAGCTCCCTCCGTCTATTATGACGCGCACAGAACGTTCCTTCACAACTCCCTTGGTATGGAACAAATTGTGCCTCTGATTTTGCTCAGCTTGTGTGACCTGCACACTCAAAACACGTTGAGCAACTAAACATTCATACCTGTCAGCGTCTTCAGGAGCCATGTATTGCGTCTCATGATCAGAATCATCTCCACCATGTTCTTCACGTGTAATAAGAGCCAAAGTCTCCTCATCATAGTCACTAGCGGACTCATATCCACCATCCGCGGTAGCAATCATCACACGCGGAGATTTGCATTCCCTCGCATAATGACCTCCTCCCTTACAACGACGACAAATAATATCACTTGTGTGCCCTGTTGATGCCATGGAAGAAGAAGAACGCTGTGCAGGTGCGCTCTTGGCAGATAATGGTGGTTGTGCCTGTTTTCTTGTATCACGGCTGGAGGTGGCACCGGATGGAGGTGCTGGTGCAGTTGAAGTAGAAGATGCACGTGGTGTCCATGATGAAGGTCGGCCTGCAGAAAAGTTAGTTCGCCCCAATGCTTGTCGATCCTGCACTTCACGTTCAGCTTTACAAGCAAGATGGAATAAACGAGTGATATTAGTATACTCCTTATAGTCTAAAATGGTCTGAATCTCTCTATTTAATCCACCCAGAAAACGTGCAAGCATAGCTTCATTCTCCTCAACAATACCACATCTAATCATGCCAGTTTGTAATTCCTGATAATATTCTTCTACAGAATTTTTTCCTTGTCTTAAACGCTGCAATTTTTGAAGCAATTCACGTTGATAATATGGTGGAACCCAACGCGTACGCATAGCAGTTTTCAAAGCAGCCCAAGTAGTTGGAATAGGATATAATCTACAATGTTCAGACCACCATACACATGCAAAACTAGTGAAAGCACAAACAGCAGCAGCAACTCGTCTCTCCTCAGGATATTGTAAACATGTAAATCGTTGTTCAGTTTCTAACTCCCAAGTAAGATATATATCAGGAACATATCTACCCTCAAATGGTGGAATATTCAATTTCAGTTTAGGAATATGGACATCATCTCGTACCTGAGGTGGTGGTGGTGCAGGCCTACCATTACGAATATATACCTGAGGTCGACCTGCTGGTGGTGGTGCTGGTGATAGAGGCAAAGGTGTCCCGTCTTTCGATGAGATGATGGATTTCGCTTTGGTGGAAGTCGACTTTGACGATCCGACTACGAACGTGCGAGGACGTCGCGCCTTAGCAATCGCTAAACCAACTCCGAGAGGTTATTGACCACGCCGGAGCACGATCAACCTGACCACGAGGGTCTGTTTCCTGCGAGCAAACGAAGAACAAGCAAGAAACTGAGATTGCAATCTGGATATTGCGAATATAAGATGAAAGCTTTATTGATCAAGGTGGGGTTCTGTGACGCCTTTGTCTGGTCGTTGAACACAAACGAAGTACGTGAAGTTGCAGCTATGGCGAACTTTTAATCTAAACAAAACCCAAAGTTTAAACGATGCCCTAAGGGCTGTATATATGGAGGAAGAGGGGGGAATTTCGTGGCCCTTGGTGGAGGGGTCCGAAATCAACCCTATCTCTTGTTTCCCCACACATACGGACTCTAAAAATAGCCTATACTTATGTATTTCGAAATTACATGGGCCTGGCCCAATAATAAGGTGACGCAGCACCTAAAATAGCCTCGGGACAAAATTTATGAAGTGGCATCTTGTATATTTCGTCCAAGGCTTCATGCACCCATTATGGTGGCTTCAAAGTCCTGAAATCATCACTTGTAACTCCGTTCTTGTTTCCCTTGCGCATGCCATCATCTCCATGCTTGTTCTTGCTCCAATGTTCATCCTTCTCCAAGCTAGGCCCTTCATTTGTAAGCAAAACAAATGTATCCAATTTAGGCAGCATCATATTCTCATGAACATTAGAATCATTACCAAGAAACGAAAGTACCTGGTAATTTAGTTGGCGTGCACGAGCTCTAGTAATTGGTCCAGTATGTATAGCAGCAGGGGTTGTGGGTGTAACAATTGTATTGATGTCCTCATCATCCTCCCCTTCTTGAAATGAAGTCGTCCTCGACGGAAGTTCATCTTCCTCACCCCAATAAGGCTTCAAATCTGCAATGTTAAAAGTGGGACTAACCCCAAAATCTGCAGGTAGCTCAAGTTTATATGCATTATCATTTATTTTCTCTAACACCTTAAAGGGACCATCAGCACGTGGCATTAACTTTGATTTGCGCAAATCAGGAAATCTATCCTTACGCAAATGTAACCAAACAAGATCTCCAGGTGCAAACACAACATGTTTTCTACCCTTATCTCCAGCAAGTTTATATTTAGCATTCATGCGCTCAATGTTTTCCTTAGTTAACTCATGCATTTTTAAAATCAATTCAGCACGTTGTTTAGCATCAAAATTAACCTTCTCCGAAGATGGAAGAGGCAACAAATCAATAGGTGCACGAGGTAGGAAACCATACACAACTTCAAAAGGGCACATCTTAGTAGTAGAATGCAATGAACGATTATAAGCAAATTCAATATGAGGCAAGCATTCCTCCCACATTTTCTTATTATTGTTCAAAATAGCCCTAAGCATAGTAGACAACGTTCTATTGACTACTTCAGTTTGTCCATCAGTTTGGGGGTGACAAGTAGTACTAAAAAGCAGTTTAGTCCCCAACTTAGCCCATAAACATCTCCAAAAGTGGCTAAGAAATTTAGTATCACGATCTGAAACAATAGTATTTGGCACACCATGCAAGCGAATAATTTCACGAAAGAACAAATCAGCAACATTAACAGCATCATCGCTTTTATGACATGGTATAAAGTGTGCCATTTTCGAGAATCTATCCACGACAACAAATATGCTATCCCTCCCCTTCTTTGTTCGAGGTAAACCTAAAACAAAGTCCATAGATATATCCTCCCAAGGAACACTAGGTACAGGCAAAGGCATATATAAACCATGAGGATTGAGTCGTGACTTAGCTTTTTGACATGTAGTGCATCGAGCAATAAAACGCTCAACATCCCGTCTGATAGAGGCGGAGGTGTCCCGTCTTTCGATGAGATGGTGGATTTCGCTTTGGTGGAAGTCGACTTTGACGATCCGACTACGAACGTGCGAGGACGTCGCGCCTTAGCAATCGCTAAACCAATTCCGAGAGGTTATTGACCACGCCGGAGCACGATCAACCTGACCACGAGGGTCTGTTTCCTGCGAGCAAACGAAGAACAAGCAAGAAACTAAGATTGCAATCTGGATATTGCGAATATAAGATGAAAGCTTTATTGATCAAGGTGGGGTTTTGTGACGCCTTTGTCTGGTCGTTGAACACAAACGAAGTACGCGAAGTTGCAGCTATGGCGAACTTTTAATCTAAACAAAACCCAAAGTCTAAACGATGCCCTAAGGGCTGCATATATGGAGGAAGAGGGGGGAATTTCGTGGCCCTTGGTGGAGGGGTCCGAAATCAACCCTATCTCTTGTTTCCCCACACATACGGACTCTAAAAATAGCCTATACTTATGTATTTCGAAATTACATGGGCCTGGCCCAATAATAAGGTGACGCAGCACCTAAAATAGCCTCGGGACGAAATTTATGAAGTGGCATCTTGTATATTTCGTCCAAGGCTTCATGCACCCATTATGGTGGCTTCAAAGTCCTGAAATCATCACTTGTAACTCCGTTCTTGTTTCCCTTGCGCATGCCATCATCTCCATGCTTGTTCTTGCTCCAATGTTCATCCTTCTCCAAGCTAGGCCCTTCATTTGTAAGCAAAACAAATGTATCCAATTTAGGCAGCATCATATTCTCATGAACATTAGAATCATTACCAAGAAACGAAAGTACCTGGTAATTTAGTTGGCGTGCACGAGCTCTAGTAATTGGTCCAGTATGTATAGCAGCAGGGGTTGTGGGTGTAACAATTGTATTGATGTCCTCATCACGCTCCGTTTAGGCCCAAAAAATTTCAAAAACGCATTTTTCGAAAAAATTTCTGGCTATCCTATTTTTAGGTGTTTCTGAGTGTTTTGAGACAGGTGCCATTATAGGAAGTTTTTTTTGACCCGTTTCCAGTTTTTGGGTCCGGGCAGTCGAAAAAAAAATATTGGTCAAAAAAATTTCGTGCCCATCCTGTCAGTTTGAGCTAGGAAGAGTTTTGAGACACTCGCCATTATAGTGATTTTTCGCAAAAAAAAAGCAGCGCAAAAAAAAGAGCGCAAAAAAAAAGAGCGAAAAAAAAAATTCAGAGTGTGCTTTTCCCTTGTTTACGTGCCGCGCCGTGATTTTGTTAGTGTTCTAGGCTCGCGTCTCTAGCACAGTCTAGCCTAGGACCAGCACAGTACCGTCGTTGAGCGTTTATTCAACTTTGCATCTCTGAATTGATTATTGCTGACCCTTTTTGCTACCATATTATAAGCCTTCCCCGCTCCACATACATCTACGTCGTGCGTTTGACTCTCCCTGGTAATCGCTCTATCCAAGCTTTGAGAGTTTTTGACTACAACGGTTGCCGATCACCGCCTGCTGCTGGGTAAGAACTGGTAAGAATTTGAGATTTGCTTGACGGATTTGTGACACCCACCACCACCACTTGTTCGTAGTCTGTAGGATCATATTCTTGTGTGTTTCTATTGCTGCTAACCATGCCAGGATCACAAGCCGACGAGATTGACTGGGAGAATTTATCGAACAAGGAGCTTCATGATAAGTTTCAGCAAATGATGACTGAACAGGTGCAAGATGTGCTGAACAATTTTGAAGAGGCCATGGAGAAGATCACTGGCCTTGAGAAGACGTTCGAAACAAAGCTCGATAACAAGTTTAATGAATTGCTTGCGCGTCTTCCACCACCACCACCCGCTGCACCTAACGCACCTCTCCAACAACAACAACAACGACTACCTCCACGTCGCGAAGCAGACCTCCGCCGAGCAAGCCGTGTTCCTCTTGCGTTTGGCCAAACTGTTGGTGCTGCTGTTGATACTTCTGTGGCTCCTGCTGCTGATGCGGAGGAGGATGATTATGTGGGAGATTATGAGGATGAGGTTGATCCAAATCAACACTACGTGCAGCCACCTGTACCACCACCAGCAGGTCGACCTCAGGTATATATTCGTAATGGTAGGCCTGCACCACCACCTCAGGTACGAGATTATGTCCATATTCCTAAACTGAAATTGAATATTCCACCATTTGAGGGTAGATATGTTCCTGATATATATCTTACTTGGGAGTTAGAAACTGAACAACGATTTACATGTTTACAATATCCTGAGGAGAGACGAGTTGCTGCTGCCGTTTGTGCTTTCACTAGTTTTGCATGTGTATGGTGGTCTGAACATTGTAGATTATATCCTATTCCAACTACTTGGGCTGCTTTGAAAACTGCTATGCGTACGCGTTGGGTTCCACCATATTATCAACGTGAATTGGTTCAAAAATTGCAGCGTTTAAGACAAGGGAAAAAATCTGTAGAAGAATATTATCAGGAATTACAAACTGGCATGATTAGATGTGGTATTGTTGAGGAGAATGAAGCTATGCTTGCACGTTTTCTGGGTGGATTAAATAGAGAGATTCAGACCATTCTAGACTATAAGGAGTATACTAATATCACTCGTTTATTCCATCTTGCTTGTAAAGCTGAACGTGAAGTGCAGGATCGACAAGCATTGGGGCGAACTAACTTTTCTGCAGGCCGACCTTCATCATGGACACCACGTGCATCTTCTACTTCAACTGCACCAGCACCTCCATCCGGTGCCACCTCCAGCCGTGATACAAGAAAACAGGCACAACCACCATTATCTGCCAAGAGCGCACCTGCGGGGCCTGCACAGCGTTCTTCTTCTTCCATGGCATCAACAGGGCACACAAGTGATATTATTTGTCGTCGTTGTAAGGGAGGAGGTCATTATGCGAGAGAATGCAAATCTCCGCGTGTGATGATTCTACCGCGGATGGTGGATATGAGTCCGCTAGTGACTATGATGAGGAGACTTTGGCTCTTATTACACGTGAAGAACATGGTGGAGATGATTCTGATCATGAGACGCAATACATGGCTCCTGAAGACGCTGACAGGTATGAATGTTTAGTTGCTCAACGTGTTTTGAGTGTGCAGGTCACACAAGCTGAGCAAAATCAGAGGCACAATTTGTTCCATACCAAGGGAGTTGTGAAGGAACGTTCTGTGCGCGTCATAATAGACGGAGGGAGCTGCAACAACTTGGCTAGCATGGAGATGGTGGAGAAGCTTTCTCTCACCACAAGACCACATCCACATCCTTACTACATCCAATGGTTCAACAACAGCGGCAAGGTTAAGGTAACACGTACTGTTCGTGTGCATTTTAGTATCTCTACATATGCTGATTATGTTGATTGTGATGTGGTACCTAAGCAAGCATGTTCCTTATTACTTGGTAGACCATGGCAATTTGATAAAAATTCTGTACACCATGGTAGAAACAATCACTATACTCTTGTTCATAAGGATAAAAATATTACTTTGCTTCCTATGACTCCTGATTCCATTTTGAAAGATGATATTAATAGAGCTAATAAAGCAAAACAGGAGACGAATAAGAGTGAAAATCAGATTGTGGCAAAAGAATTTGAGCAACAAATGAAGCCTAATAATAAACCATCTAGTGTTGCTTCTGAAATTAAATTGAAAAGTGCATGTTTATTTGCCACCAAATCTGATATTGATGAGCTAGATTTCAGCAAATCTGTTTGCTATGCTTTTGTGTGCAAAGAGGCATTATTTTCATTCGAGGACGTGCCTTCCTCTTTGCCTCCTGTTGTCACTAACATTTTGCAGGAGTTCGCTGACGTCTTTCCACAAGACGTACCACCGGGATTACCGCCTATTCGAGGGATTGAGCATCAGATTGACTTAATTCCCGGTGCTTCACTGCCAAACCGTGCACCATACCGTACCAATCCAGAGGAGACGAAGGAGATTATGCGTCAAGTAGAAGAGCTTCTCGACAAAGGTTATATACGCGAATCCCTTAGTCCTTGTGCTGTTCCTATTATTCTAGTGCCGAAAAAGGATGGTACATCACGTATGTGTGTTGATTGTAGAGGCATTAATAATATTACTATTCGTTATCGTCATCCTATTCCTAGGCTAGATGATATGCTTGATGAATTGAGTGGCTCTACAATATTCTCCAAAGTTGATTTGCGTAGTGGATACCATCAAATTCGTATGAAATTGCGAGATGAATGGAAAACAGCATTTAAAACTAAGTTTGGATTATATGAGTGGTTAGTCATGCCTTTTGGGTTAACTAATGCGCCTAGTACTTTCATGAGACTAATGAACGAAGTTTTACGTGCTTTCATTGGACGATCTGTGGTAGTCTATTTTGATGATATACTGATTTATAGCAGATCTTTGGAAGAACATTTGGAACATTTACGTGCTGTTTTTATTGCTCTACGTGATGCACGTTTGTTTGGTAACCTTGGGAAGTGCACCTTTTGCACCGACCGAGTATCTTTTCTTGGCTATGTTGTTACTCCACAGGGAATTGAAGTTGACAAAGCCAAGATTGAAGCTATTGAGAGTTGGCCGCAGCCCAAAACGGTCACACAAGTGAGGAGTTTTCTTGGCCTCGCTGGATTCTATAGGCGTTTTGTGAGAGATTTCAGCACCATTGCTGCACCTCTCAACGAGCTTACAAAGAAGGATGTGCCTTTTGTTTGGGGTACCGCACAGGAAGAAGCCTTCACGGTATTGAAAGATAAGTTGACACATGCTCCTTTACTCCAACTTCCTGATTTTAATAAGACTTTTGAGCTTGAATGTGATGCTAGTGGAATTGGATTAGGAGGTGATGAGGACATGACTACCTTGGATATGACCAAAAATATTGCATATATGCATATTTGTCAGGTGATTTCTAGTGCAAACTATTCAATAATCTATTTGTGTTATCCAGAACAAAAATACTTCACACACTTTTGTGTTTTGTCTAATTGCAGGTGTATGGGACATTTGTACAATCCACATATGAAGATAAGGAAGAAAGAGATGTTTATTTGTTGTCCAAAAAGTTCTCTCACGTCACTTTTGGCCCAAGAGAAGATAGAGTCGAAGTCTCTCACGTTCTGGATTCAGATTCGGACTGCACAGACATACCTGACTCAAAATGCACACAAGTTTTTCATACGGACTCCGAATTGGGTGATTCTTTTTTTTGTAGGAAACTAGATTTCGTGCACTTTCCAACCCAAGTGGAATCACCTTCAAATTCGTCCGGAGCGTTGAGTTGTGGACGAAACAATCTGATGCTGCAGCAGAATCCGAGTCAAACTACAAGTCCAAAGGTGTTACATCACCTCCACTTGGGCCCATTGGCCTTGTACGACCTAGATTTAGTTTTAGGCTGCCTTGGGACGTCCTCCCACCTCCTTGGCCGCCACCCCTTGCTCCTATATAAGTAGATCCATCTAGTAGCTTTTCCTTGGGATTTGTTTAGTTAAAAGTTAGCCATTGCAACTTCGTGTACTTCGTTTGTGTCCAACGACCAGACCAAGACCGCTTACGGATCCCCACCATTATCAATACCTCATATATATTTGCAATATTCAGATTGCTTTATCATATTCTTGCTCGTTCTTCGATTGCTTGCAGGAATAGACCTTCGTGGTCAGGCTGGCCGTGCTTCCGACATCGTCAGTAACCTCAGGAGATTGGTTTAGCGATTGCTAAGGCGCAACGTCGTGCACGTTTGTAGTCGGATCGTCAAAGTCGTCTCCACCAAATCGATAGTTATCATCTCATCGAAAGATCGGGACACCCTCGCCTCTATCAAGTGGTATCAGTTTTCAGGTTGCTCGGTGAGAATTTCCAGTGTGTGCAAAAAAAAAGAGCGCAAAAAAAAGAGCGAAAAAAAAATTCAGAGTGTGCTTTTCCCTTGTTTATGTGCCGCGCCGTGATTTTGTTGGTGTTCTAGGCTCGCGTCTCTAGCACATTCTAGCCTAGGACCAGCACAGTACCGTCGTTGAGCGTTTATTCAACATTGCATCTCTGAATTGATTATTGCTAATCTTTTGCTACCATATATAGCCAACCCAGCTCCACATATTTCTACACCGTGTATACGCACGTTCCCCTGGCAATCGCTTTACACAATCTTCAGAGTTATTTGACACCGCTGGTTGCCTGTCACCACCTGCCGCATGGTAAGAACTTGTAAGATATTGATATTTGCTTTACTGTGAGCACTTTACAACCACATCCTAGTAGTTCATAGGAACATTATTCTCGAATTTTGGTTCTTGTTTCTACTAATCATGACAGGTTCCAGAGATAGAAGTTCTTGGACGACGGACACATCTTCACCATCACAAGAGTTGGGACAACACACACAAGCATATGGTCAGGTTTTCTCTTTACCATCATTTGAGGGTAGATTTAATCCTGCTATTTATCTAGCTTGGGAGCTTGAAGTAGAACAAGTTTTTAGTTACCATGATTTTTCTGAACTTGAGAGAGTACGAGCTACCATTAGAGCATTTACTGGTTTTGCTTCTGTTTGGTGGAGTGTACATTGTAAGAAAAACATTGATAACCAACCCACAACTTGGAAAGTTTTGAAAGCTGTAATGAGACAACAATTTTTTCCTCCTTACTACCGTCGTGAATTGCGTTGCAAATTGGAGCAATTAAAACAAGGCAGTAACACTGTTCATGCTTACTACCAAGAGTTCAAATCTTATATGCATCATTGTGACATAGAAGAATCTGAGGATGATACAATGAATAGATTTTTTGGTGGTTTGAACCATGATATTCAGGCAAGATTTCGGTATATTCCTCGTTGCATTACTGGTATGTATGTCCGTGCTTGTACCTTTGAGAGACAGATACAGGAGGATGCATTGGGTGACTACAACAACTACTATTCCAGTTCATGCTCACCATCGCCGGTTGGTTACTCCACTATTGCACCTACTAGAGTAGCCCCACCTCGGATTGTGAGCGCAACATCATCTCAAGGGTATGGTACATTGTCAACGTCCGTACCTACATCAGCTACATCTTTGCCACAAGGTAGCAGTAAAGGTATTGATGATATAACTTCACATGAGAATAATGCATGCCTAGTTAACTTGAATGCGTCATGTATTGAGTTACCTGTTGATTTGAGCACACCACCTATTTTAGAGAATCTTGTTACTGTCATGAATGCGTCATGTGATCAAACAACTGAAATATCAATAATTTTGAGTGCACCCATTGAATTAACTGTTGATGCAAAAGAACTAATGTTTAATCATTTTGATATGGCCTCCAATCTTGGTGATGATTCTGTGTCCAATGACTTATTGCATGTTTGCTTATTTAAGCATGTTGTAGCATGTAAATTTGATGCAAGTAAGGTTTATTCACCAAAGTTGGGATGGTTTAATGATGAACATTGCGAATCTTTTGAAATGAATAAGAGCTTCACTTATATGTGCAAACTGAGTTCTAATATTTTCATGCCTTCTACTTCTTATGATAATTTTTTGGCTTTAGTTTTTATGAACTATGAAAGTTACTCATGTATACATGTGTCATACGTGCAAAAATCAAGGGAAGTAAAAATGGATGGCATATACATATACAACATGTACACCTTGTCTCTTTTGTTAGCCACATTTCAGATTAAGCAACGCCGAGGACGGCTTTATTTTCAAGAAGGGGAGGATGATGAGGACATGACTACCTTGGATATGACCAAAAATATTGCATATATGCATATTTGTCAGGTGATTTCTAGTGCAAACTATTCAATAATCTATTTGTGTTATCCAGAACAAAAATACTTCACACACTTTTGTGTTTTGTCTAATTGCAGGTGTATGGGACATTTGTACAATCCACATATGAAGATAAGGAAGAAAGAGATGTTTATTTGTTGTCCAAAAAGTTCTCTCACGTCACTTTTGGCCCAAGAGAAGATAGAGTCGAAGTCTCTCACGTTCTGGATTCAGATTCGGACTGCACAGACATACTTGACTCAAAACGCACACAAGTTTTTCATACGGACTCCGAATTGGGTGATTCTTTTTTTGTAGGAAACTAGATTTCGTGCACTTTCCAACCCAAGTGGAATCACCTTCAAATTCGTCCGGAGCGTTGAGTTGTGGACGAAACAATCTGATGCTGCAGCAGAATCCGAGTCAAACTACAAGTCCAAAGGTGTTACATCACCTCCACTTGGGCCCATTGGCCTTGTACGACCTAGATTTAGTTTTAGGCTGCCTTGGGACGTCCTCCCACCTCCTTGGCCGCCACCCCTTGCTCCTATATAAGTAGATCCATCTAGTAGCTTTTCCTTGGGATTTGTTTAGTTAAAAGTTAGCCATTGCAACTTCGTGTACTTCGTTTGTGTCCAACGACCAGACCAAGACCGCTTACGGATCCCCACCATTATCAATACCTCATATATATTTGCAATATTCAGATTGCTTTATCATATTCTTGCTCGTTCTTCGATTGCTTGCAGGAATAGACCTTCGTGGTCAGGCTGACCGTGCTTCCGACATCGTCAGTAACCTCAGGAGATTGGTTTAGCGATTGCTAAGGCGCAACGTCGTGCACGTTTGTAGTCGGATCGTCAAAGTCGTCTCCGCCAAATCGATAGTTATCATCTCATCGAAAGATCGGGACACCCTCGCCTCTATCAGGAGGTGTGTTATTACAAGATGGCAAACCTGTTGCATACTTTTCTGAAAAATTGAGTGGGCCTAGTCTGAATTATTCTACTTATGATAAAGAATTATATGCTCTTGTTCGGACTTTAGAAACATGGCAACATTGTTTATAGCCCAAAGAATTTGTTATACATTCTGATCATGAATCTTTGAAACATATTAAAAGTCAAGCTAAACTGAATCGTAGACATGCTAAATGGGTTGAATTCATTGAGACTTTCCCTTATGTCATTAAACACAAGAAGGGAAAAGAAAATGTTATTGCTGATGCATTGTCTCGTCGCTATACTATGCTTTCACAACTTGACTTCAAAATATTTGGTTTGGAGACCATCAAAGATCAATATGTGCATGATGCTGATTTTAAAGATGTAATGCAGAATTGTAAAGAAGGAAGAATGTGGAACAAGTTTGTCGTTAACGATGGATTTGTGTTTCGTGCTAACAAGCTATGCAATCCAGCTAGCTCCGTTCGTCTTTTGTTGTTGCAGGAAGCGCATGGAGGAGGATTAATGGGACATTTTGGCGTGAAGAAGACGGAGGACGTACTTGCTACACATTTCTTTTGGCCAAAGATGAGACGGGATGTTGAGCGTTTTATTGCTCGATGCACTACATGTCAAAAAGCTAAGTCACGACTCAATCCTCATGGTTTATATATGCCTTTGCCTGTACCTAGTGTTCCTTGGGAGGATATATCTATGGACTTTGTTTTAGGTTTACCTCGAACAAAGAAGGGGAGGGATAGCATATTTGTTGTCGTGGATAGATTCTCGAAAATGGCACACTTTATACCATGTCATAAAAGCGATGATGCTGTTAATGTTGCTGATTTGTTCTTTCGTGAAATTATTCGCTTGCATGGTGTGCCAGATACTATTGTTTCAGATCGTGATACTAAATTTCTTAGCCACTTTTGGAGATGTTTATGGGCTAAGTTGGGGACTAAACTGCTTTTTAGTACTACTTGTCACCCCCAAACTGATGGACAAACTGAAGTAGTTAATAGAACGTTGTCTACTATGCTTAGGGCTGTTTTGAAGAATAATAAGAAAATGTGGGAGGAATGCTTGCCTCATATTGAATTTGCTTATAATCGTTCATTGCATTCTACTACTAAGATGTGCCCTTTTGAAGTTGTGTATGGTTTCCTACCTCGTGCACCTATTGATTTGTTGCCTCTTCCATCTTCGGAGAAGGTTAATTTTGATGCTAAACAACGTGCTGAATTGATTTTAAAAATGCATGACTTAACTAAGGAAAACATTGAGCGTATGAATGCTAAATATAAACTTGCTGGAGATAAGGGTAGAAAACATGTTGTGTTTGCACCTGGAGATCTTGTTTGGTTACATTTGCGTAAGGATAGATTTCCTGATTTGCGCAAATCAAAGCTAATGCCACGTGCTGATGGTCCCTTTAAGGTGTTAGAGCAAATAAATGATAATGCATATAAACTTGAGCTGCCTGCAGATTTTGGGGTTAGTCCCACTTTTAACATTGCAGATTTGAAGCCTTATTTGGGTGAGGAAGATGGACTTCCGTCGAGGACGACTTCATTTCAAGAAGGGGAGGATGATGAGGACATCAATACAATTGTTACACCCACAGCCCCTGCTGCTATACATACTGGACCAATTACTAGAGCTCGTGCACGCCAACTAAATTACCAGGTACTTTCGTTTCTTGGTAATGATTCTAATGTTCATGAGAATATGATGCTGCCTAAATTGGATACATTTGTTTTGCTTACAAATGAAGGGCCTAGCTTGGAGAAGGATGAACATTGGAGCAAGAACAAGCATGGATATGATGGCATGCGCAAGGGGAACAAGAACGGAGTTACAAGTGATGATTTCAGGACTTTGAAGCCACCATAATGGGTGCATGAAGCCTTGGACGAAATATACAAGATGCCACTTCATAAATTTCGTCCCGAGGCTATTTTAGGTGCTGCGTCACCTTATTATTGGGCCAGGCCCATGTAATTTCGAAATACATAAGTATAGGCTATTTTTAGAGTCCGTATGTGTGGGGAAACAAGAGATAGGGTTGATTTCGGACTCCTCCACCAAGGGCCACGAAATTCCCCCCCCCCCCTCTTCCTCCATATATACAGCCCTTAGGGCATCGTTTAGACTTTGGGTTTTTGTTTAGATTAAAAGTTCGCCATAGCTGCAACTTCGCGTACTTCGTTTGTGTTCAACGACCAGACAAAGGCGTCACAGAACCCCACCTTGATCAATAAAGCTTTCATCTTATATTCGCAATATCCAGATTGCAATCTTAGTTTCTTGCTTGTTCTTCGTTTGCTCGCAGGAAACAGACCCTCGTGGTCAGGTTGATCGTGCTTCGGCGTGGTCAATAACCTCTCGGAGTTGGTTTAGCGATTGCTAAGGCGCGACGTCCTCGCACGTTCGTAGTCGGATCGTCAAAGTCGACTTCCACCAAAGCGAAATCCACCATCTCATCGAAAGACGGGACACCTTTGCCTCTATCACCTTTGTGGACGAAACGATATTCGTTGCCTCTTCTTGTTTTCAATTTTTTTTGGTGTCAACATAGAACAACAGGAGTGTCGTGTTAAATTTTGGAACTTTTGGGGGTTCGTTTAGACATTTTTATACATTAACTGAGTTTTCTAGGCATTTATGTGCATAATTCAATTTTGAACTACAAGTACATGCTCCAGTGCATAAAAATGGGTTGAAAAATCAAACGTGTGTCCTTGGTTGCATACTTAGGTCCCATATAAGAATGGGAATGAATGTCAAACACCTCGGCACCATCATTTGGCCGCAATCATTGAGATACATGGTTTTAAAATTCTAGTAAATACAAAACTCATTTGAAATTCATGAAACTTGGCATGATATCATGGAATGGCATCTACATGTTGTGGTAAAAAGTTGTCCCATTTGGGGCAAGTTTTGGTATAAGCTTCTCACAACAAGCCTCATGGTTCCGGTAGGGAATGTCTCACCTTTGTGGACAAAATGATATTCGTTGCCTCTTCTTGCTTTCAATTTTTTCTGGTGTCAACATAGAACAACAGGAGAGTCGTGTTAAATATTGGAATTTTTCAGGGTTCATTTGGACATTATTATGCATTAACTAAGTTTTCTATGCATTTATGTGCATAATTCAAATTTGAACTACATGCACATGCTAAATGGGTTAGAAAATCAAATGTGTGTCCTTGGTTGCATGCTTAGGTCCCATGCAAGAAATGGGAATGAATGTCAAACACCACGACATCGTCGCTTGGCCGCAAACATTGAGATACATGGTTTTAACATTCTAGTAAATCCAAAACTCATCGAAAATTCATGAAACTTGGCATGCTATCATGGAACGACATCAACATGTTGTGGTGCAAAAATTGTCCCATTTGGGGCAGGTTTGGGTATAAGCTTCTCAGAAACCAGAGCTTCTCACAACAAGCCTCATGGTCCAGGTAGGGAACATGTCACCTTTGTGGACGAAAAGATATTCTTTGCCTCTTCTTGCTTTCAAATTTTTTCTAGTGTCAACATAAAACAACAGGAGAGTCGTGTCAAATTTTGGAATTTTTTAGGGTTCACTACGACATTTTTATATATTAACTGAGTTTTCTAGGCATTTCATGCAGATGTGTGTCCTTGGGTGCATGCTTAGGTCCCATGCAAGAAATGAGAATGAATTTCAAACACCAGGGCACCGTTGATTGTCGGCAAAACATTGAGATACTTTGTTTTTAAATTCTAGTAAATCCAAACCTCGTCTGAAATTCATGAAACTTGGCATGCTGTCATGGAAGGGGGCCCAACATGCTGTGGTATTTTTGTGTCCATTTTGAGCGAAGGCACACTCGAATAATAGCCAACAAAGGTATTTTGAAACAAATAGCTGCCACTTTAACATCTCAAACGTTTTGTATAATTTAAATCATCTGCATTCTGTTAACCATTCACGTGACACCACACCTGATAACCCACAAGTATAGGGGGTCTCTTGTAGCCTTCTTCGATAAATAAGAGTGTCGAACCCAACGAGGAGCTAAAGGCAGAGCAAATACTCCCTCAAGTTCTATCGACCACCGATACAACTCTAGGCACACTAGATGTTTGCTTCATCGGAAACAAGTATGTAACTATTTTGTAGGTGTGACGCTAGAACTACTTTGCAAGAATAAAACTAGAAGTATTTTGCAAGATAATAAAAGTTAGGTGTTTAGTAAAATGGTTTTTGTCAACAAGAAAGTTATTTGTCCCTAGGTAATCGATAACAAGTACCGATAATCATTCTTGTTATTCTATATGAGGGAGAGGCATGAGCTAACATACTTTCTCTACTTGGATCATATGCACTTATGATTGGAACTCTAGCAAGCATCCGCAACTACTAAAGATCATTAAGGTCGTGAAACCCAACCATAGCATTAAGTATCAAGTCATCTTTATTCCATACGCCATAGCCCACCTACTCTGGTTTAAGCTTCTGTCACTCTCGCAACCCACCATAAGAGAACCATGAACATATTGCAACACCCTACAGCGGGGGCCCCTCACGTTTGCGCGAGAACGGAAGGCACCATAGGACAGCACCATAAATAAAATATACAATCATACGAACCAAGATCACAATTAACCCACAGGACAAAACGGATCTACTCAAACATCATATGATAACCATAGATCATTGGGAAATAATATATTTAGTTGTGCACCATGCTTAAGAAGAGATTATAGCGGGGAGAAGGGGTGTTACACCGCTGCAAAGAGGGGGGGAGTTGGTGTTGACGGTAGCAAGATTGTTGATGTAGATCGTCGTCCCGATCGTTGCCCCGCTGGCACTCCGGCGCCACCAGAAGGGAGGGGAGAGAGCCCCCCTCCTTCTTCTTCTTCCTTGGCCTCCCCCCTAGATGGGAGGAGAGTTCCCCTCTGGTCCATGGTCTCCATGGCAGCGGAGGGGCGGGAGCCCCTCCGAGATTGGATCTCCCTCTCTGTTCTCTTCTGTTTTGCGTTTCAAATCTGGACAGAAACCGTTTCTTATATTCCCGAAGATCCGTAACTCCAATTGTGCTAAGATTTTAACATGATTTTTTTTCGGATATAAGCTTCCTTGCGCCCGAAGTAGATCTCCAACCGACATTCGAGGAGGGCACAACCCACCACCACGCGCCAGGGGCCTCTGGCGCGCCCTGGTGTCTTATTGGTTGTGTGAGCCTCCGTTTGTGGTGATTCCAACTCCCAAAAATCACATATATTCCAAAATAATTCTCTGTAAAATTTTATTGCATTTGGACTTCATTTGATATGGATACTCTGCGATACAAAAAACATGCAGGGGATAATTATTTTTGTTGAAAAGTTTCTGCAATTCAAGATTCACAAAGTTTCTATGGGCATGAACAAAGTTCAAGGCTAGCTCACGCTTCCACGGTGCTCGTCTATCTCACTTTCACTTTCCTTTTTGTGAAGTTTTAAGTTCCCCTCTATATCTTTTTGTTTTTAAACTTTGTAAAAGCACTCAACAGAAATAAATGACTCTCTAAAACTTCTGGGTTGTCTCCCTAGCAGTGCTTTCTTTCAAGCCATTAAGCTAGGCATACAGTGCTCAAGTAATGGGTCCACCCGGATCCCAAGGTATATCAATGCCAATTTTAATTAACAATGATTTGGCATTTAGTAGTGAGCACAAAGCAAAATATATCAAGTAATGACGAAGTCTAACTCTCTTCCTATGCATCGGCATGTCATACAAGAACAATTGATGCACATCAAGTAAAGGCCAATACATAGCATAAGCAGTTTCTTGCAATTTTATCGTGTTGGAAACATCAAGAGGTGGAGATGTAGTTCCTCTCTCATAATAATTGCAAGTAGGAGCAGCAAGCACATGCATACTATATTCATCAAAATCATCATGTGCAATGGTAGAACGCAAACCATCAATGATCCTTAATAAGAGCAAACTTCTTCGATATAGTGTAGTTTGGAGAATTCAAAAAGATAATAGGACTATCATGTGTGGGTGCAATAGAAACAATTTCATTCTTAATATAAGGAACTATAGCAAGTTCTTCTCGATAAGCATAATTCATATTGGCATCTTGGCCACAAGCATAGCAAGCATCAAGTTCATCAAAAAGGGATATTTCAAATGAATCAACAGGATCTTAGCAATTATCATATCATTGATCCTTCGGTAAGAACGAAGGGAAATCAACAACGTATGAGTTGAAGAGTTACTCTCATTAGAAGGTGGGCACCGGTAGCTAATCCACTCTTCCTTCTTTTGTTCTTCGCTCTCCTCATCATATTTTTCATCCAATGAGCTCACAGTTTCATCAATTCCTTCTTCCATAGACCGTTGCAAAATATTAGTCTCTTCTTGGACAGCGGAGACTCTCTCAATAAATTCATCAATATCGAAATTGAATTTATAATTGTCATAGCAATATTTAAGGATGGCAAAATTTTCAGGTCTATAAACATCATCATCAAAAGCTTCATACTTTTCAAACAAAGATTCAATTTCATAAGCACCCTTAAAAGCAACAAATTCTTCTATTCGTTCCACATCATAATAATCATATCTACCATTAGCATAAGAATCTAAGGTTTCATTATCACTAAATTTGCATGAAAAGGGAAGGTGTTGAGCATTCATCCTAGAGTAACAAATAAATCATATCTCAAGCATAAATCCCGAGCATAGCAATGCAACATATAAATTTGATTCCATAAAAGTTTCCCTTTTTGTGTCAACCAATAATTCCTAAAGTATTCACATTGATCCAAAGTTACTCCCATTATCAAGTTGAATGGAGTTTTCTCGGGATTATCAAAGTAGTGCATAATATTTTTCACATAACGAGCATCAAGGGTTTTAGGAGGTTCCCCATCTCCATGAGTAGCAAGTACCACTAATTTTTTTGGTGTTTCGTGTTCCATATCAATAACTAAAGATAGAGAATAACTTAGAACATGAAATAAAAGCTACTTAGTGGTAAAGCAAACAAGCACACATGAGAATATTCACCCCACGCTATTGCTCCCCGGCAACGGCGCCAGAAAAAGGTCTTGATAACCCACAAGTATAGGGGGTAGTATGTAGCCTTCTTCAATAAATAAGACTGTCAAACCCAACGAGGGGCAAAAGGCAGAATAAATATTCCCTCAAGTTCTATCGACCACCGATACAACTCTACGCACACTTGACGTTTGCTTTACCGGAAACAACTATGAAACTATTTTGTAGGTGTGATGCTAGAACTACTTTGCAAGAATAAAACTAGAAGTACTTTGCAAGATAATAAAAGTTAGATGTTTAGTAAAAGGGTTTTTGTCAACAAGAAAGTTATTTGTCCCTAGGCAATCGATGACAAGTACCGGTAATCATTCTTGCAATTCTATATGAGGGAGAGGCATGAGCTAACGTACTTTCTCTACTTGGATCATATGCACTTATGATTGGGACTCTAGCAAGCATCTGCAACTACTAAAGATCATTAAGGTCTTGAAACCCAACCATAGCATTAAGTATCAAGTCGTCTTTATCCCATAAGCCATAGCCCACCTACTCGGGTTTAAGCTTCTGTCACTCTTGCAACCCACCATAAGCGAACCATGAACATATTGCAACACCCTACAGCAGGGGCCCCTCATCTTTGCGCAAGAACGGAGGGCACCATAGGACAAGACCATAAATAAAATATACATTCATACTGATGAGGACATCAATACCATTGTTACACCCAGAGCCCCTACTGCTACATATATGGGACCAATTACTAGAGCTCGCGCACGCCAATTAAATTATCAGGTACTTTCGTTTCTTGGTAATGATTCTAATGTTCATGAGAATATGATGCTGCCTAAATTGGATACATTTGTTTTGCTTACAAATGAAGGGCCTAGCTTGGAGAAGGATGAACATTGGAACAAGAACGGAGTTACAAGTGATGATTTCAGGACTTTGAAGCCACCATAATGGGTGCATGAAGCCATGGACGAAATATACAAGATGCCACTTCATAAATTTCGTCCCGAGGCTATTATAGGTGCTGCGTCACCTTTTTATTGGGCCAGGCCCATGTAATTTCGAAATACATAAGTATAGGCCATTTTTAGAGTCCGTATGTGTGGGGAAACAAGAGATAGGGTTGATTTCGGACCCCTCCACCAAGGGCCACGAAATTCCCCCTTTCTTCCTCCATATATACAGCCCTTAGGGCACCGTTTAGACTTTGGGTTTTGTTTAGATTAAAAGTTCGCCATAGCTGCAACTTCGCGTACTTCGTTTGTGTTCAACGACCAGACAAAGGCGTCACAGAACCCCACCTTGATCAATAAAGCTTTCATCTTATATTCGCAATATCCAGATTGCAATCTTAGTTTCTTGCTTGTTCTTCGTTTGCTCGCAGGAAACAGACCCTCGTGGTTAGGTTGATCGTGCTGCAGCGTGGTCAATAACCTCTCGGAGTTGGTTTAGCGATTGCTAAGGCGCGACGTCCTCGCACGTTCGTAGTCGGATCGTCAAAGTCGACTTCCACCAAAGCGATATCCATCATCTCATCGAAAGACGGGACACCTTTGCCTCTATCAAGTGGTATCAGATTTCCAGGTTGCTCAGTGAGATTTTACAGTTTTTCGTAGTTTAGATCGAGTCTGTTCTTCATACCTATAGTCCACGAAAAAGCCAAAAAAATTAGGGTTAGTTCATCCCATCCGAACCAATCTGAGCCTTGCATAATCTTTTCTGTATTTGCTTTGTTGAATTTGCAGTTGCATCCTCGTGTCAAGTTGCTGGTCTTAGCGTCTAGTCTTTTAGAGTTTCGAGTTCTGTTCACAGGTTGTCACGTCGCCGCTACCATATATCACCACCGCATCATCATCGTCGCTGTTGCCATATACCACCACCACATATTCATCGCCAATCCGAATCCATATACACCACCACATATCCGCCACCATCACGCCAATCCGAGTTCACCTGCAACATATATCCGCCACCTGTCCGTGTCCCACCAGATTCATCTCCGCCACCAGTCCGAGTTCCACCAGATTCATCTCCGCCACCAGTCCTAGTCCGAGTCCAGTAATTGTTGCATTGTTCTCGATTTCCAGATCACGCGACACTCCGAGTCGTGACAGAGAAGGACTCCCCAACTTCCGAGCCATCCGCAGAAGAAAAATAGTTCCAATTTCAAAAAAAAACTAAGTCTGGAAAATTCTAGCTAGGCAGTTTTTAGACCATTTGTAGACTTTTTCGAAAAAAATTTGTTGCGGAGCAAAAAAAAAAAGAGGAAAAAAAAGTGCAAAAAAAAGAGAAACAAAATTCAGAGTGTGCTCCTCCCTTGTTTAAGTGCCGCGCCGTGATTTTGTTGGTGTTCTAGGCTCGCGTCTCTAGCACAGTCTAGCCTAGGACCAGCACAATACCATCGTTGTGCGTTTATTCAACTTTGCATCTCTGAATTGATTATTGCTGACCCTTTTCGCTACCATATTATAAGCTGATGAGGACATGACTACCTTGGATATGACCAAAAATATTGCATATATGCATATTTGTCAGGTGATTTCTAGTGCAAACTATTCAATAATCTATTTATGTTATCCAGAACAAAAATACTTCACACACTTTTGTGTTTTGTCTAATTGCAGGTGTATGGGACATTTGTACAATCCACATATGAAGATAAGGAAGAAAGATATGTTTATTTGCTGTCCAAAAAGTTCTTTCATGTCACTTTTGGCCCAAGAGAAGATAGAGTCCAAGTCTCTCACGTTCTGGATTCAGATTCGAACTGCACAGACATACCTGACTCAAAACGCACACAAGTTTTTCATACGGACTCCGAATTGGGTAATTCTTTTTTTGTTGGAAACTAGATTTCGTGCACTTTCCAACCCAATTGGAATCACCTTCAAATTCGTCCGGAGCGTTGAGTTGTGGACGAAACAATCTGATGCTGCAGCAGAATCCGAGTCAAACTACAAGTCCAAAGGTGTTACATCACCTCCACTTGGGGCCATTGGCCTTGTACGACCTAGATTTAGTTTTAGGCTGCCTTGGGACGTCCTCCCACCTCCTTGGCCGCCATCCCTTGCTCCTATATAAGTAGATCCATCTAGTAGCTTTTCCTTGGGATTTGTTTAGTTAAAAGTTAGCCATTGCAACTTCGTGTACTTCGTTTGTGTCCAACGACCAGACCAAGACCGCTTACGGATCCCCACCTTTATCAATACTTCATATATACTCGCAATATTCAGATTGCTTTTATCATATTCTTGCTTGTTCTTCGATTGCTTGCAGGAATAGACCTTCATGGTCAGGTTGATTGTGCTCCGGCGTGGTCAATAACCTCTCGGAGTTGGTTTAGCGATTGCTAAGGCGCAACGTCGTGCACGTTTGTAGTCGGATCGTCAAAGTCGTCTCCACCAAATCGATAGTTATCATCTCATCGAAAGATCGGGACACCCCGCCTCTATCAAGTGGTATCAGTTTTCAAGTTGCTCGGTGAGAATTTCCAGTTTTTCTTAGATTAGATTTATTTTCTTACCTATTGTCCAAGAAAAAGCCACAAAAAAAAGTTAGATCTGTTCATCCTTTATCCAAGCCAGTCTGAGCCTTTGCAATTTTCTATTCATTGTTTGCATTATTGAATTATCGGTTGCATCACCGTGTCGAGTTGCTGGTCTTAGTGTCTAGTTCCTTTAGAGTTTCGAGTTCTGTTCACATTAGTCACGCAGCCGCTGCATCATTATCCCATCCGCTGTCCACCATCCAATCCACCAATTTCCATCACGTGCTATGCACTATTCATTGTCATAATCATAGTTGAGGTCATTCACATCTTCACCTGATCCAATCTGCATCTTATCTAGTTTGTCTTGGAAAGAGGGAGAGAAAAAAGAGAGAGAAAAAAAAGAGAGAAAAAAAGAAAGAAAAAAAAGAAAAAGAGAGAGAAGAAAAAGAAAAAAAACGTGAGAAAAAAAAGAGAGAAGAAAAAAAATCGGATCTATCTAGAATCAATCTCGTACCTGAATTCGGATTGGAATCTGTTTTGCGCACTGTTCAGTAAAACTTGGTGTATCTTCCTCATACGAATTCCGTTTTGCCTCCGTGAGTACTCAAATTGAAGCTAGCGACGAGCCGCATCTAAATAGTTGCAGAAGCTATTTCAATATTTGACACCTCAAAATCGGCTTCTAAATAGGTCTTTTTGCCCTGCGAAGTTCATGAACACAGCTTGTTCCAATTTTTCAGGCCAGTTTTAGAATTCTTTGACTCCTCATATTAACTCGGAATTGAGTGATTCTTTTTGCATTGGAAAGCTTGAGTTAGTAGCATTCTTTAAAGAATTTATCAGAAAATTGTCTCAAACTTTTCAAGAGGAAAGTTGGAGAGAGAGTTGTTGTATATCCTGCTTGGCAGTTGTTTTTCATCATTATCTTCACTGCCGTTGTGATCTTCACTTATATCTTGCTGTCAAGAGCTACTTAGTATCCTTCATTGATGCTAGTTGTGCTACGCCGTGACCTCATTAGTGTTCTAGGCTCGCGTCTCTAGTCCGGTCTAGCCTAGGACCAGCACAGTATCGTCGTTGAGCGTTTATTCAACATTGCATCTTTGAATTGATTATTGCTAATCTTTTGCTACCATATATAGCCAACCCAGCTCCACATATTTCTACACCGTGTATACGTACGCTCCCCTGGCAATCGCTTTACTCAATATTCGGAGTTACTTGACACCGTTGGTTGCCGATCACCGCCCGCTGCATGGTAAGAACTTGTAAGACATTGATATTTGCTTTACTGTGAGCGTTTTACCACCACATCCTAGTAGTTATAGGAACATTATTTTTGGGTTTTGTTTCTTGTTCTACTAATCATGACAGGATCCAGAGTTAATTCATGGGCTTTGTCGATCGCGGGAGACGTGCCACCACCTTTGCAAATACCACAACCGTCACGAGAGGTCACAAACATCCAAATGCACATGATCAGGTTAATGTATCTATACCACCATTTAATGGCCGTTTTAAACCTGCTTTATATATTAAATGGGAGTTCGACATAAAAAATATATTTGCTTCCCATAATTTCGATGAACATAAAAAGGTTAAGGTTGCGGTTGGTTCTTTCACTGGTTATGCTTTGGTTTGGTGGAGTGAATATTATCGGTTACACCCTGATTATATACCTACTACTTGGGATGATTTGAAACTTGCCATGCGACATACTTTCGTCCCTGCTTATTATACTCGTGACATGATTAAGAAGTTGCAACACTTAAAACAAGGTAGTGAAACTGTAACAAAATATTATGATGATTTACAAACTACCTTGTTGCATTCCTCTTTAGAAGAAAGTGAAGATGATTTTATGGATAGATTTTGGGGAGGATTAAACCTTGATATTCAAGAGATACTAATTCATGAAGAGTGTTATCCTATGGACCATTTGTTTCATCTTGCTTGCAAAGCTGAACAGGAAATAAAACGACATGTTGGCCACGACGAGAACAAGCGCACGGTGCACATTCCAAGAGTTGATATGATTGTTCCTTCAACTACTAGGCATACTATGACAACCACATCCGTTGTTGTCAGGACTACATCACCTCCACCATGTGACACATCGCCCCCGAGAGTGGCTACATCATCTGAGTTGATCATAAGAGGTAATGACAAAGGTACTGATCTTCCATCTCTACATGAGAATGATGAATGCCTTGTCAATTTGAATGCACCATCTGATGAGCTACCCACTACTTTGATCACACCACCTATTTTAGAGGACTACGTTGATAATTTGACTTTGCCATGTGATCAAACAACTGAAATACCAACAATTTTGAGTGCACCCATTGAATTAACTATTGATGCAAAAGAACCAAAGTTTAATCATTTTGATATGACCTCTAATCTTGGTGATGATTCTGTGTTGAATGACTTATTGCATGTTTGCTTATTTAAGCATGTTGTAGCATGTAAATTTGATGCAAGTAAGGTTTATTCACCAATGTTGGGATGGTTTAATGATGAACATTGTCAATCTTTTGAAATGAATAAGAGCTTCACTTATATGTGCAAACTGAGTTGCAATATTTTCATGCCTTCTACTTCTTGTGCTAATTTTTTGGCTTTAGATTTTATGAACTATGCAAGTTACTCATCTATTCATGTGTCATATATGCAAAAATCAAGGGAAGTAAAAATGGATGACATATACATATACAACATGTACACCTTGTCTCTTTTGTTAGCCACATTTCAGATTAAGCAATGCCGAGGACGGCTTTATTTTCAAGAAGGGGAGGATGATGAGGACATGACTACCTTGGATATGACCAAAAATATTGCATATATGCATATTTGTCAGGTGATTTCTAGTGCAAACTATTCAATAATCTATTTATGTTATCCAGAACAAAAATACTTCACACACTTTTGTGTTTTGTCTAATTGCAGGTGTATGGGACATTTGTACAATCCACATATGAAGATAAGGAAGAAAGAGATGTTTATTTGCTGCCCAAAAAGTTCTTTCATGTCACTTTTGGCCCAAGAGAAGATAGAGTCCAAGTCTCTCACGTTCTGGATTCAGATTCGGACTGCACAGACATACCTGACTCAAAACGCACACAAGTTTTTCATACGGACTCCGAATTGGGTGATTCGTTTTTTGTTGGAAACTAGATTTCGTGCACTTTCCAACCCAATTGGAATCACCTTCAAATTCGTCCGGAGCGTTGAGTTGTGGACGAAACAATCTGATGCTGCAGCAGAATCCGAGTCAAACTACAAGTCCAAAGGTGTTACATCACCTCCACTTGGGGCCATTGGCCTTGTACGACCTAGATTTAGTTTTAGGCTGCCTTGGGACGTCCTCCCACCTCCTTGGCCGCCATCCCTTGCTCCTATATAAGTAGATCCATCTAGTAGCTTTTCCTTGGGATTTGTTTAGTTAAAAGTTAGCCATTGCAACTTCGTGTACTTCGTTTGTGTCCAACGACCAGACCAAGACCGCTTACGGATCCCCACCTTTATCAATACTTCATATATACTCGCAATATTCATATTGTTTTTATCATATTCTTGCTTGTTCTTCGATTGCTTGCAGGAATAGACCTTCGTGGTCAGGTTGATTGTGCTCCGGCGTGGTCAATAACCTCTCGGAGTTGGTTTAGCGATTGCTAAGGCGCAACGTCGTGCACGTTTGTAGTCGGATCGTCAAAGTCGTATCCACCAAATCGATAGTTATCATCTCATCGAAAGATCGGGACACCCCGCCTCTATCATAAGCCTTCCCAGCTCCACATACATCTACGTCTTGCGTTTGACTCTCCCTGGTAATCGCTCTATCCAAGCTTTGAGAGTTTTGACTACAACGGTTGCCGATCACCGCCTCTTGCTGAGTAAGAACGGGTAAGAATTTGAGTTTTGCTTGACGGATTTGTGACACCCACCACCACCACTTGTTCGTAGTCTGTAGGATCATATTCTTGTGTGTTTCTATTGCTGCTAACCATGCCAGGATCACAAGCCGACGAGATTGACTGGGAGAATTTATCGAACAAGGAGCTTCATGATAAGTTTCAGCAAATGATGACTGAACAGGTGCAAGATGTGCTGAACAATTTTGAAGAGGCCATGGAGAAGATCACTGGCCTTGAGAAGACGTTCGAAACAAAGCTCGATAACAAGTTTAATGAATTGCTCGCGCGTCTTCCACCACCACCACCCGCTGCACCTAACGCACCTCTCCAACAACAACAACAATGACTACCTCCACGTCGTGAAACAGACCTCCGCCGAGCAAGCCGTGTTCCTCTTGCGTTTGGCCAAACTGTTGGTGCTGCTGTTGATACTTCTGTGGCTCCTGCTGTTGATGCGGAGGAGGATGATTATGTGGGAGATTATGAGGATGAGGTTTATCAAAATCAGCACTACGTGCAGCCACCTGTACCACCACCAGCAGGTCGACCTCAGGTATATATTCGTAATGGTAGGCATGCACCACCACCTCAGGTACGAGATGATGTCCATATTCCTAAACGGAAATTGAATATTCCACCATTTGAGGGTAGATATGTTCCTGATATATATCTTACTTGGGAGTTAGAAACTGAACAACGATTTACATGTTTACAATATCCTGAGGAGAGACGAGTTGCTGCTGCTGTTTGTGCTTTCACTAGTTTTGCATGTGTATGGTGGTCTGAACATTGTAGATTATATCCTATTCCAACTACTTGGGCTGCTTTGAAAACTGCTATGCGTACGCGTTGGGTTCCACCATATTATCAACGTGAATTGCTTCAAAAATTGCAGTGTTTAAGACAAGGGAAAAATTCTGTAGAAGAATATTATCAGGAATTACAAACTGGCATGATTAGATGTGGTATTGTTGAGGAGAATGAAGCTATGCTTGCACGTTTTCTGGGTGGATTAAATAGAGAGATTCAGACCATTCTAGACTATAAGGAGTATACTAATATCACTCGTTTATTCCATCTTGCTTGTAAAGTTGAACGTGAAGTGCAGGATCGACAAGCATTGGGGCGAACTAACTTTTCTGCAGGCCGACCTTCATCATGGACACCACGTGCATCTTCTACTTCAACTGCACCAGCACCTCCATCCGGTGCCACCTCCAGCCGTGATACAAGAAAACAGGCACAACCACCATTATCTGCCAAGAGCGCACCTGCGGGGCCTGCACAACGTTCTTCTTCTTCCATAGCATCAACAGGGCACACAAGTGATATTATTTGTCATCGTTGTAAGGGAGGAGGTCATTATGCGAGAGAATGCAAATCTCCGCGTGTGATGATTGCTACCGCGGATGGTGGATATGAGTCTGCTAGTGACTATGATGAGGAGACTTTGGCTCTTATTACACATGAAGAACATGGTGGAGATGATTCTGATCATGAGACGCAATACATGGCTCCTGAAGACGCTGACAGGTATGAATGTTTAGTTGCTCAACGTGTTTTGAGTGTGCAGATCACACAAGCTGAGCAAAATCAGAGGCACAATTTGTTCCATACCAAGGGAGTTGTGAAGGAACATTCTGTGCGCGTCATCATAGACGGAGGGAGCTGCAACAACGTGGCTAGCATGGAGATGGTGGAGAAGCTTTCTCTCACCACAAGACCACATCCACATCCTTACTACATCCAATGGTTCAACAACAGCGGCAAGGTTAAGGTAACACGTACTGTTCGTGTGCATTTTAGTATATCTACATATGCTGATTATGTTGATTGTGATGTGGTACCTATGCAAGCATGTTCCTTATTACTTGGTAGACCATGGCAATTTGATAAAAATTCTGTACACCATGGTAGAAACAATCACTATACTCTTGTTCATAAGGATAAAAATATTACTTTGCTTCCTATGACTCCTGATTCCATTTTGAAAGATGATATTAATAGAGCTAATAAAGCAAAACAGGAGACGAATAAGAGTGAAAATCAGATTGTGGCAAAAGAATTTGAGCAACAAATGAAGCCTAATAATAAACCATCTAGTGTTGCTTCTGAAATTAAATTGAAAAGTGCATGTTTATTTGCCACCAAATCTGATATTGATGAGCTAGATTTCAGCAAATCTGTTTGCTATGCTTTTGTGTGCAAAGAGGCATTATTTTCATTCGAGGACGTGCCTTCCTCTTTGCCTCCTGCTGTCACTAACATTTTGCAGGAGTTCGCTGACGTCTTTCACAAGACGTGCCACCGGGATTACCGCCTATTCGAGGGATTGAGCATCAGATTGACTTAATTCCCGGTGCTTCACTGCCAAACCGTGCACCATACCGTACCAATCCAGAGGAGACGAAGGAGATTATGCGTCAAGTACAAGAGCTTCTCGACAAAGGTTATATACGCGAATCCCTTAGTCCTTGTGTTGTTCCTATTATTCTAGTGCCAAAAAAGGATGGTACATCACGTATGTGTGTTCATTGTAGAGGCATTAATAATATTACTATTCGTTATCGTCATCCTATTCCTAGGCTAGATGATATGCTTGATGAATTGAGTGGCTCTACAATATTCTCCAAAGTTGATTTGCGTAGTGGCTACCATCAAATTCGTATGAAATTGGGAGATGAATGGAAAACAGCATTCAAAACTAAGTTTGAATTATATGAGTGGTTAGTCATGCCTTTTGGGTTAACTAATGCACCTAGTACTTTCATGAGATTAATGAACGAAGTTTTACGTGCTTTCATTGGACGATTTGTGGTAGTTTACTTTGATGACATATTGATTTATAGCAGATCTTTGGAAGAACATTTGGAACATTTACGTGCTGTTTTTATTGCTCTACGTGATGCACGTTTGTTTGGTAACCTTGGGAAGTGCACCTTTTGCACCGATCGAGTATCTTTTCTTGGCTATGTTGTTACTCCACAGGGAATTGAAGTTGATAAAGCCAAGATTGAAGCTATTGAGAGTTGGCCGCAACCCAAAACGGTCACACAAGTGAGGAGTTTTCTTGGCCTAGCTGGATTCTATAGGCGTTTTGTGAGAGATTTCAGCACCATTGCTGCACCTCTCAATGAGCTTACAAAGAAAGATGTGCCTTTTCTTTGGGGTACCGCACAGGAAGAAGCCTTCACGGTATTGAAAGATAAGTTGACACATGCTCCTTTACTCCAACTTCCTGATTTTAATAAGACTTTTGAGCTTGAATGTGATGCTAGTGGAATTGGATTAGGAGGTGTGTTATTACAAGATGGCAAACCTGTTGCATACTTTTCTGAAAAATTGAGTGGGCCTAGTCTGAATTATTCTACTTATGATAAAGAATTATATGCTCTTGTTCGGACTTTAGAAACATGGCAACATTATTTATGGCCCAAAGAATTTGTTATACATTCTGATCATGAATCATTGAAACATATTAAAAGTCAAGCTAAACTGAATCGTAGACATGCTAAATGGGTTGAATTCATTGAGACTTTTCCTTATGTCATTAAACACAAGAAGGGAAAAGAAAATGTTATTGCTGATTCTTTGTCTCGTCGCTATACTATGCTTTCACAACTTGACTTCAAAATATTTGGTTTGGAGACCATCAAAGATCAATATGTGCATGATGCTGATTTTAAAGATGTAATGCATAATTGTAAAGATGGAAGAATGTGGAACAAGTTTGTTGTTAACGATGGATTTGTGTTTCGTGCTAACAAGCTATGCATTCCAGCTAGCTCCGTTCGTCTTTTGTTGTTGCAGGAGGCGCATGGAGGAGGATTAATGGGACACTTTGGCGTGAAGAAGACGGAGGACGTACTTGCTACACATTTCTTTTGGCCAAAGATGAGACGGGATGTTGAGCGTTTTATTGCTCGCTGCACTACATGTCAAAAAGCTAAGTCACGCCTCAATCCTCATGGTTTATATATGCTTTTGCCTGTACCTAGTGTTCCTTGGGAGGATATATCTATGGACTTTGTTTTAGGTTTACCTCGAACAAAGAAGGGGAGGGATAGCATATTTGTTGTCGTGGATAGATTCTCGAAAATGGCACACTTTATACCATGTCATAAAAGCGATGATGCTGTTAATGTTGCTGATTTGTTCTTTCGTGAAATTATTCGCTTGCATGGTGTGCCAAATACTATTGTTTCAGATCGTGATACTAAATTTCTTAGCCACTTTTGGAGATGTTTATGGGCTAAGTTGGGGACTAAACTGCCTTTTAGTACTACTTGTCACCCCCAAACTGATGGACAAACTGAAGTAGTCAATAGAACGTTGTCTACTATGCTTAGGGCTGTTTTGAAGAATAATAAGAAAATGTGGGAGGAATGCTTGCCTCATACTGAATTTGCTTATAATCGTTCATTGCATTCTACTACTAAGATGTGCCCTTTTGAAGTTGTGTATGGTTTCCTACCTCGTGCACCTATTGATTTGTTGCCTCTTCCATCTTCGGAGAAGGTTAATTTTGATGCTAAACAACGTGCTGAATTGATTTTAAAAATGCATGAGTTAACTAAGGAAAACATTGAGCGTATGAATGCTAAATATAAACTTGCTGGGGATAAGGGTAGAAAACATGTTGTGTTTGCACCTGGAGATCTTGTTTGGTTACATTTGCGTAAGGATAGATTTCCTGATTTGCGCAAATCAAAGTTAATGCCACGTGCTGATGGTCCCTTTAAGGTGTTAGAGAAAATAAATGATAATGCATATAAACTTGAGCTGCCTGCAGATTTTGGGGTTAGTCCCACTTTTAACATTGCAGATTTGAAGCCTTATTTGGGTGAGGAAGATGAACTTCCGTCGAGGACGACTTCATTTCAAGAAGGGGAGGATGATGAGGACATCAATACAATTGTTACACCCACAGCCCCTGCTGCTATACATACTGGACCAATTACTAGAGCTCGTGCACGCCAACTAAATTACCAGGTACTTTCGTTTCTTGGTAATGATTTTAATGTTCATGAGAATATGATGCTGCCTAAATTGGATACATTTGTTTTTCTTACAAATGAAGGGCCTAGCTTGGAGAAGGATGAACATTGGAGCAAGAACAAGCATGGAGATGATGGCATGCGCAAGGGGAACAAGAACGGAGTTACAAGTGATGATTTCAGGACTTTGAAGCCACCATAATGGGTGCATGAAGCCTTGGACGAAATATACAAGATGCCACTTCATAAATTTCGTCCCGAGGCTATTTTAGGTGCTGCGTCACCTTATTATTGGGCCAGGCCCATGTAATTTCGAAATACATAAGTATAGGCTATTTTTAGAGTCCGTATGTGTGGGGAAACAAGAGATAGGGTTGATTTCGGACCCCTCCACCAAGGGCCACGAAATTCCCCCCTCTTCCTCCATATATACAGCCCTTAGGGCATCGTTTAGACTTTGGGATTTGTTTAGTTAAAAGTTAGCCATTGCAACTTCGTGTACTTTGTTTGTGTCCAACGACCAGACCAAGACCGCTTCCGGATCCCCACCATTATCAATACCTCATATATATTTGCAATATTCAGATTGCTTTATCATATTCTTGCTCGTTCTTCGATTGCTTGCAGGAATAGACATTCGTGGTCAGGCTGACCGTGCTTCCGGCATCGTCAGTAACCTCAGGAGATTGGTTTAGCGATTGCCAAGGCGCAACGTCGTGCACGTCTGTAGTCGGATCGTCAAAGTCGTCTCCACCAAATAGATAGTTATCATCTCATCGAAAGATCGGGACACCCCCGCCTCTATCACCCAACTTAGCCCATAAACATCTCCAAAAGTGGCTAAGAAATTTAGTATCACGATCTGAAACAATAGTATTTGGCACACCATGCAAGAGAATAATTTCACGAAAGAACAAATCAGCAACATTAACAGCATCATCGCTTTTATGACATGGTATAAAGTGTGCCATTTTCGAGAATCTATCCACGACAACAAATATGCTATCCCTCCCCTTCTTTGTTCGAGGTAAACCTAAAACAAAGTCCATAGATATATCCTCCCAAGGAACACTAGGTACAGGCAAAGGCATATATAAACCATGAGGATTGAGTCGTGACTTAGCTTTTTGACATGTAGTGCATCGAGCAATAAAACGCTCAACATCCTGTCTCATCTTTGGCCAAAAGAAATGTGTAGCAAGTACATCCTCCGTCTTCTTCACGCCAAAGTGTCCCATTAATCCTCCTCCATGCGCCTCCTGCAACAACAAAAGACGAACGGAGCTAGCTGGAATGCATAGCTTGTTAGCACGAAACACAAATCCATCGTTAACGACAAACTTGTTCCACATTCTTCCTTCTTTACAATTCTGCATTACATCTTTAAAATCAGCATCATGCACATATTGATCTTTGATGGTCTCCAAACCAAATATTTTGAAGTCAAGTTGTGAAAGCATAGTATAGCGACGAGACAATGCATCAGCAATAACATTTTCTTTTCCCTTCTTGTGTTTAATGACATAAGGGAAAGTCTCAATGAATTCAACCCATTTAGCATGTCTACGATTCAGTTTAGCTTGACTTTTAATATGTTTCAAAGATTCATGATCACAATGTATAACAAATTCTTTGGGCCATAAATAATGTTGCCATGTTTCTAAAGTCCGAACAAGAGCATATAATTCTTTATCATAAGTAGAATAATTCAGACTAGGCCCACTCAATTTTTCAGAAAAGTATGCAACAGGTTTGCCATCTTGTAATAACACACCTCCTAATCCAATTCCACTAGCATCACATTCAAGCTCAAAAGTCTTATTAAAATCAGGAAGTTGGAGTAAAGGAGCATGTGATAGAGGCAAAGGTGTCCCGTCTTTCGATGAGAAGGTGGATTTCGCTTTGGTGGAAGTCGACTTTGACGATCCGACTACGAACGTGCGAGGACGTCGCGCCTTAGTAGTCGCTAAACCAACTCCGAGAGGTTATTGACCGCGCCGGGGCACGATCAACCTGACCACGAGGGTCTGTTTCCTGCGAGCAAACGAAGAACAAGCAAGAAACTAAGATTGCAATCTGGATATTGCGAATATAAGATGAAAGCTTTATTGATCAAGGTGGGGTTCTGTGACGCCTTTGTCTGGTCGTTGAACACAAACGAAGTACGCGAAGTTGCAGCTATGGCGAACTTTTAATCTAAACAAAACCCAAAGTCTAAACGATGCCCTAAGGGCTGTATATATGGAGGAAGAGGGGGGAATTTCGTGGCCCTTGGTGGAGGGGTCCGAAATCAACCCTATCTCTTGTTTCCCCACACATACGGACTCTAAAAATAGCCTATACTTATGTATTTCGAAATTACATGGGCCTGGCCCAATAATAAGGTGACGCAGCACCTAAAATAGCCTCGGGACGAAATTTATGAAGTGGCATCTTGTATAATTCGTCCAAGGCTTCATGCACCCATTATGGTGGCTTCAAAGTCCTGAAATCATCACTTGTAACTCCGTTCTTGTTCCCCTTGCGCATGCCATCATCTCCATGCTTGTTCTTGCTCCAATGTTCATCCTTCTCCAAGCTAGGCCCTTCATTTGTAAGCAAAACAAATGTATCCAATTTAGGCAGCATCATATTCTCATGAACATTAGAATCATTACCAGGAAACGAAAGTACCTGGTAATTTAGTTGGCGTGCACGAGCTCTAGTAATTGGTCCAGTATGTATAGCAGCAGGGGCTGTGGGTGTAACAATTGTATTGATGTCCTCATCATCCTCCCCTTCTTGAAATGAAGTCGTCCTCGACGGAAGTTCATCTTCCTCACCCAAATAAGGCTTCAAATCTGCAATGTTAAAAGTGGGACTAACCCCAAAATCTGCAGGCAGCTCAAGTTTATATGCATTATCATTTATTTTCTCTAACACCTTAAAGGGACCATCAGCACATGGCATTAGCTTTGATTTGCGCAAATCAGGAAATCTATCCTTACGCAAATGTAACCAAACAAGATCTCCAGGTGCAAACACAACATGTTTTCTACCCTTATCTCCAGCAAGTTTATATTTAGCAGTCATACCCTCAATGTTTTCCTTAGTTAACTCATGCATTTTTAAAATCAATTCAGCACGTTGTTTAGCATCAAAATGAACCTTCTCCGAAGATGGAAGAGGCAACAAATCAATAGGTGCATGAGGTAGGAAACCATACACAACTTCAAAAGGGCACATCTTAGTAGTAGAATGCAATGAACGATTATAAGCAAATTCAATATGAGGCAAGCATTCCTCCCACATTTTCTTATTATTCTTCAAAACAGCCCTAAGCATAGTAGACAACGTTCTATTGACTACTTCAGTTTGTCCATCAGTTTGGGGGTGACAAGTAGTACTAAAAAGCAGTTTAGTCCCCAACTTAGCCCATAAACATCTCCAAAAGTGGCTAAGAAATTTAGTATCACGATCTGAAACAATAGTATTTGGCACACCATGCAAGCGAATAATTTCACGAAAGAACAAATCAGCAACATTAACAGCATCATCACTTTTATGACATGGTATAAAGTGTGCCATTTTCGAGAATCTATCCACGACAACAAATATGCTATCCCTCCCCTTCTTTGTTAGAGGTAAACCTAAAACAAAGTCCATAGATATATCCTCCCAAGGAACACTAGGTACAGGCAAAGGCATATATAAACCATGAGGATTGAGTCGTGACTTAGCTTTTTGACATGTAGTGCAGCGAGCAATAAAACGCTCAACATCCCGTCTCATCTTTGGCCAAAAGAAATGTGTAGCAAGTACGTCCTCCGTCTTCTTCACGCCAAAGTGTCCCATTAATCCTCCTCCATGCGCCTCCTACAACAACAAAAGACGAACGGAGCTAGCTGGAATGCATAGCTTGTTAGCACGAAACACAAATCCATCGTTAACGACAAACTTGTTCCACATTCTTCCTTCTTTACAATTCTGCATTACATCTTTAAAATCAGCATCATGCACATATTGATCTTTGATGGTCTCCAAACCAAATATTTTGAAGTCAAGTTGTGAAAGCATAGTATAGCGACGAGACAATGCATCAGCAATAACATTTTCTTTTCCCTTCTTGTGTTTAATGACATAAGGGAAAGTCTCAATGAATTCAACCCATTTAGCATGTCTACGATTCAGTTTAGCTTGACTTTTAATATGTTTCAAAGATTCATGATCAGAATGTATAACAAATTCTTTGGGCCATAAATAATGTTGCCATGTTTCTAAAGTCCGAACAAGAGCATGTAATTCTTTATCATAAGTAGAATAATTCAGACTAGGCCGACTCAATTTTTCAGAAAAGTATGCAACGGGTTTGCCATCTTGTAATAACACACCTCCTAATCCAATTCCACTAGCATCACATTCAAGCTCAAAAGTCTTATTAAAATCAGGAAGTTGGAGTAAAGGAGCATGTGTCAACTTATCTTTCAATACGGAGAAGGCTTCTTCCTGTGCGGTACCCCAAAGAAAAGGCACATCTTTCTTTGTAAGCTCATTGAGAGGTGCAGCAATGGTGCTGAAATCTCTCACAAAACGCCTATAGAATCCAGCGAGGCCAAGAAAACTCCTCACGTGTGTGACCGTTTTGGGCTGCGGCCAACTCTCAATAGCTTCAATCTTGGCTTTATCAACTTCAATTCCCTGTGGAGTAACAACATAGCCAAGAAAAGATACTCGGTCGGTGCAAAAGGTGCACTTCCCAAGGTTACCAAACAAACGTGCATCACGTAGAGCAATAAAAACAACACGTAAATGTTCCAAATGTTCGTCCAAAGATCTGCTATAAATCAATATGTCATCAAAGTAAACTACCACAAATCGTCCAATGAAAGCACGTAAAACTTCGTTCATTAATCTCATGAAAGTACTAGGTGCATTAGTTAACCCAAAAGGCATGACTAACCACTCATATAATCCAAACTTAGTTTTAAATGTTATTTTCCATTCATCTCCCAATTTCATACGAATTTGATGGTAGCCACTACTCCTTATAGTCTAGAATGGTCTGAATCTCTCTATTTAATCCACCCAGAAAACGTGCAAGCATAGCTTCATTCTCCTCAACAATACCACATCTAATCATGCCAGTTTGTAATTCCTGATAATATTCTTCTACAGAATTTTTTCCTTGTCTTAAACACTGCAATTTTTGAAGCAATTCACGTTGATAATATGGTGGAACCCAACGCGTACGCATAGCAGTTTTCAAAGCAGCCCAAGTAGTTGGAATAGGATATAATCTACAATGTTCAGACCACCATACACATGCAAAACTAGTGAAAGCACAAACAGCAGCAGCAACTCGTCTCTCCTCAGGATATTGTAAACATGTAAATCGTTGTTCAGTTTCTAACTCCCAAGTAAGATATATATCAGGAACATATCTACCCTCAAATGGTGGAATATTTAATTTCAGTTTAGGAATATGGACATCATCTCGTACCTGAGGTGGTGGTGCAGGCCTACCATTACGAATATATACCTGAGGTCGACCTGCTGGTGGTGGTGCTGGTGGCTGCTCGTAGATCTGATTTTGATCAACCTCATCCTCATAATCGCCCGCATACTCATCATCCTCCTGGGTACCAGCAACAGCAGTAGCAGGAGCCACAAAAGTATCAACAGCAGCACCAACAGTTTGGCCAAACGCAAGAGGAACACGGCTCACTCGGCGAAGGTCTATTTCGCGACGTGGAGGTAGTCGTTGTAGTTGTTGTTGGAGAGGTGCGTTAGGTGCAGCGGGTGGTGGTGGTGGAAGACGCGCGAGCAATTCATTAAATCTGTTATCGAGCTTTGTTTCGAACGTCTTCTCAAGGCCAGTGATCTTCTCCATGGCCTCTTCAAAATTGTTCAGCACATCTTGCACCTGTTCAGTCATCATTTGCTGAAACTTATCATGAAGCTCCTTGTTCGATAAATTCTCCCAGTCAATCTCGTCGGCTTGTGATCCTGGCATGGTTAGCAGCAATAGAAACACACAAGAATATGATCCTACAGACTACGAACAAGTGGTGGTGGTGGGTTTCACAAATCCGTCAAGCAAAACTCAAATTCTTACCAGTTCTTACCAGTTTTTTTTTTCCGAAACCTACTCCGGCAAGGAAACACGAATCGGAATCTGGATGGATCCCGAAAACAAACCTAATAAGCAAGGAACTCGGATTAGTGGTGGATATATGGTGGTGGTATATGGCAGCGGTGGTGGTAGCGGTGGTAGTATATGGATATGGATCGGTGGTGGTATATGGGCACGGATTGGTGGTGGTATATGGATACGGATTCGGAGCGGTGGCGGATAAGCGGTGGTGGTAGATGGCAGGGGCGATGATGATGGTGCGGCGGAGGCGTGACAACTTATGACCAGAACTCGAAACTCTAAAAGACTAGACGCTAAGACCAGCAACTAGACCGACGATGCAACCGCAAATTCAACGAAGCAAAACCCTAAAAAGATTATGCAAAGGTCAGATTGGTTCGGATATGATGAACTAACCCTAATTTTTTTTTGTGTGGCTTTCTCGTGGACTGTAGGTATGAAGAACAGACTCGATCTAAACTACGAAAAACTGTAAAATCTCACCGAGCAACCTGGAAATCTGATACCACTTGATAGAGGCAAAGGTGTCCCGTCTTTCGATGAGATGATGGATATCGCATTGGTGGCAGTCGACTTTGACGATCTGACTACGAACGTGCGTGGACGTCGCGCCTTAGCAATCGCTAAACCAACTCCGAGAGGTTATTGACCACGCCGGAGCACGATCAACCTGACCACGAGGGTCTGTTTCCTGCGAGCAAACGAAGAACAAGCAAGAAACTGAGATTGCAATCTGGATATTGCGAATATAAGATGAAAGCTTTATTGATCAAGGTGGGGTTCTGTGACGTCTTTGTCTGGTCGTTGAACACAAACGAAGTACGCGAAGTTGCAGCTATGGCGAACTTTTAATCTAAACAAAACCCAAAGTCTAAACGATGCCCTAAGGGCTGTATATATGGAGGAAGAGGGGGGAATTTCGTGGCCCTTGGTGGAGGGGTCCGAAATCAACCCTATCTCTTGTTTCCCCACACATACGGACTCTAAAAATAGCCTATTGATGAGGACATGACTACCTTGGATATGACCAAAAATATTGCATATATGCATATTTGTCAGGTGATTTCTAGTGCAAACTATTCAATAATCTATTTATGTTATCCAGAACAAAAATACTTCACACACTTTTGTGTTTTGTCTAATTGCAGGTGTATGGGACATTTGTACAATCCACATATGAAGATAAGGAAGAAAGAGATGTTTATTTGTTGTCCAAAAAGTGCTCTCACGTCACTTTTGGCCCAAGAGAAGATAGAGTCCAAGTCTCTCACGTTCTGGATTCAGATTCGGACTGCACAGACACACCTGACTCAAAACGCACACAAGTTTTTCATACGGACTCCGAATTGGGTGATTCTTTTTTTGTTGGAAACTAAATTTCGTGCACTTTCCAACCCAATTGGAATCACCTTCAAATTCGTCCGGAGCGTTGAGTTGTGGATGAAACAATCTGATGCTGCAGCAGAATCCGAGTCAAACTACAAGTCCAAAGGTGTTACATCACCTCCACTTGGGCCCATTGGCCTTGTACGACCTAGATTTAGTTTTAGGCTGCCTTGGGACGTCCTCCCACCTCCTTGGCCTCCACCCCTTGCTCCTATATAAGTAGATCCATCTAGTAGCTTTTCCTTGGGATTTGTTTAGTTAAAAGTTAGCCATTGCAACTTCGTGTACTTTGTTTGTGTCCAACGACCAGACCAAGACCGCTTCCGGATCCCCACCATTATCAATACTTCATATATATTTGCAATATTCAGATTGCTTTATCATACTCTTGCTCGTTCTTCGATTGCTTGCAGGAATAGACCTTCGTGGTCAGGCTGACCGTGCTTCCAGCATTGTCAGTAACCTCAGGAGATTGGTTTAGCGATTGCTAAGGCGCAACGTCGTGCACGTTTGTAGTCGGATCGTCAAAGTCGTCTCCACCAAATCGATAGTTATCATCTCATCGAAAGATTGGGACACCCTCGCCTCTATCAAGTGGTATCAGTTTTCAGGTTGCTTGGTGAGAATTTCCAGTTTTCCTAGATTAGATTTATTTTCTTACCTATTGTCCAAGAAAAAGCCACACACAAAAAGTTAGATCTGTTCATCCTTTATCCAAGCCAGTCTGAGCCTTTGTAATTTTCTATTCATTGCTTGCATAGTTGAATTATCGGTTGCATCGTCGTGTAAGTTGCTGGTCTTAGCGTCTAGTTCCTTTAGAGTTTCGAGTTCTGTTCACATTAGTCACGCCGCCGCTGCATCATTATCCCTTCCGCTGTCCACCATCCCATCTATTAATTTCCACCACGTGCTACGCACTGTTCATTGTCATAATCATAGTTGAGGTCATTCACATCTTCGCCTGATCCAATCTGCATCTTATCTAGTTTGTCTTGAAAAAAAAAAGATAGAGAAAAAAAAGAGAAAAAAGGAAAAAAAAGAAAAAGAGAGAGAAGAAAAAGAAAAAAAAGCGTGAGAAAAAAAAGAGAGAAGAAAAAAAATTGGATCTATCTAGAATCAATCTCGTACCTGAATTCGGATTGGAATCTGTTTTGCGCACTGTTCAGTAAAACAGGTGTATCTTCCTCATACGAAGTCTGTTTTGGCTCCGTGAGTACTCAAATTGAAGATAGCGACAAGCCGCATCTAAATAGTTGCAGAAGCTATTTCAATATTTGACACCTCAAAATCGGCTTCTAAATAGGTCTTTTTGCCCTCCGAAGTTCATGAACACAGCTTGTTCCAATTTTTCAGGCCAGTTTTAGAATTCTTTGACTCCTCATATCAACTCGGAATTGAGTGATTCTTTTTGCAATGGAAAGCTTGAGTTAATAGCATTCTTTGAAAGAATTTATCAGAAAATTGTCTTAAACTTTTCAAGAGGAAAGTTGGAGAGAGAGTTGTTGTATATCCTGCTTGGCAGTTGTTTTTCATCATTATCTTCACTGCCGTTGTGATATTCACTTATATCTTGCTGTCAAGAGCTACTTAGTATCCTTCATTGATGCTAGTTGTGCTACACCGTGACCTCATTAGTGTTGTAGGCTCGCGTCTCTAGTACGGTCTAGCCTAGGACCAGCACAGTACCGTCGTTGAGCGTTTATTCAACATTGCATCTTTGAATTGATTATTGCTAATCTTTTGCTACCATATATAGCCAACCCAGCTCCACATATTTCTACACCGTGTATACGTACGCTCCCCTGGCAATCGCTTTACTCAATATTCGGAGTTACATGACACCGCTGGTTGCCGATCACCGCCTGCTGCATGGTAAGAACTTGTAAGACATTGATATTTGCTTTACTGTGAGCGTTTTACCACCACATCCTAGTAGTTATAGGAACATTATTTTTGGGTTTTGTTTCTTGTTCTACTAATCATGACAGGATCCAGAGTCAATTCATGGGCTTTGTCGATCGCGGGAGACGTGCCACCACCTTTGCAAATACCACAACCGTCATGAGAGGTGCACAAACATCCAAATGCACATGATCAGGTTAATGTATCTATACCACCATTTAATGGCCGTTTTAAACCTGCTTTATATATTGAATGGGAGTTCGACATAAAAAATATATTTGCTTCCCATAATTTCAATGAACATAAAAAGGTTAAGGTTAAGGTTGGTTCTTTCACTGGTTATGCTTTGGTTTGGTGGAGTGAATATTGTCGGTTACACCCTGATTATATACCTACTACTTGGGATGATTTGAAACTTGCCATGCGACATACTTTCGTCCCTGCTTATTATACTCGTGACATGATTAAGAAGTTGCAACACTTAAAACAAGGTAGTGAAACTGTAACAAAATATTATGATGATTTACAAACTACCTTGTTGCATTCCTCTTTAGAAGAAAGTGAAGATGATTTTATGGATAGATTTTGGGGAGGATTAAACCGTGATATTCAAGAGATACTAATTCATGAAGAGTGTTATTCTATGGACCATTTGTTTCATCTTGCTTGCAAAGCTGAACAGGAAATAAAACGACGTGTTGGCCACGAGGAGAACAAGTGCACGGTGCACATTCCAAGAGTTGATATGATTGTTCCTTCAACTACTAAGCATACTATGACAACCACATCCGTTGTTGTTAGGACTACATCACCTCCACCATGTGACACATCGCCCCCGAGAGTGGCTACATCATCTGAGTTGATCATAAGAGGTAATGACAAAGGTACTGATCTTCCATCTCTACATGAGAATGATGAATGCCTTGTCAATTTGAATGCACCATCTGATGAGCTACCCACTACTTTGATCACACCACCTATTTTAGAGGACTACGTTGATAATTTGACTTTGCCATGTGATCAAACAACTGAAATACCAACAATTTTGAGTGCACCCATTGAATTAACTATTGATGCAAAAGAACCAATGTTTAATCATTTTGATATGACCTCTAATCTTGGTGATGATTCTGTGTTGAATGACTTATTGCATGTTTGCGTATTTAAGCATGTTGTAGCATGTAAATTTGATGCAACTAAGGTTTATTCACCAATGTTGGGATGGTTTAATGATGAACATTGTCAATCTTTTGAAATGAATAAGTGCTTCACTTATATGTGCAAACTGAGTTACAATATTTTCATGCCTTCTACTTCTTGTGCTAATTTTTTGGCTTTAGATTTTATGAACTATGCAAGTTACTTATCTATTCATGTGTCATATATGCAAAAATCAAGGGAAGTAAAAATGGATGACATATACATATACAACATGTACACCTTGTCCCTTTTGTTAGCCACATTTCAGATTAAGCAACGCCGAGGACGGCTTTATTTTCAAGAAGGGGAGGATGATGAGGACATGACTACCTTGGATATGACCAAAAATGTTGCATATATGCATATTTGTCAGGTGATTTCTAGTGCAAACTATTCAATAATCTATTTATGTTATCCAGAACAAAAATACTTCACACACTTTTGTGTTTTGTCTAATTGCAGGTGTATGGGACATTTGTACAATCCACATATGAAGATAAGGAAGAAAGAGATGTTTATTTGCTGTCCAAAAAGTTCTCTCACGTCACTTTTGGCCCAAGAGAAGATAGAATCCAAGTCTCTCACGTTCTGGATTCAGATTCGGACTGCACAGACACACCTGACTCAAAATGCACACAAGTTTTTCATACGGACTCCGAATTGGGTAATTCTTTTTTTGTTGGAAACTAGATTTCGTGCACTTTCCAACCCAATTGGAATCACCTTCAAATTCGTCCGGAGCGTTGAGTTGTGGATGAAACAATCTGATGCTGCAGCAGAATCCGAGTCAAACTACAAGTCCAAAGGTGTAACATCACCTCCACTTGGGCCCATGAGCCTTGTACGACCTAGGGTTAGTTTTAGGCTGCCTTGGGATGTCCTCCCACCTCCTTGGCCGCCACCCCTTGCTCCTATATAAGTAGATCCATCTAGTAGCTTTTCCTTGGGATTTGTTTAGTTAAAAGTTAGCCATTGCAACTTCGTGTACTTTATTTGTGTCCAACGACCAGACCAAGACCGCTTACGGATCCCCACCATTATCAATACCTCATATATATTTGCAATATTCTGATTGCTTTATCATATTCTTGCTCGTTCTTCGATTGCTTGCAGGAATAGACCTTCGTGGTTTGACTCGGATTCTGCTGCAGCATCAGATTGTTTCGTCCACAACTCAACGCTCCAGACGAATTTGGAGGTGATTCCAATTGGGTTGGAAAGTGCACGAAATCTAGTTTCCAACAGAAAAAGAATCACCCAATTCGGAGTCCGTATGAAAAACTTGTGTGCGTTTTGAGTCAGGTGTGTCTGTGCAGTCCGAATCTGAATCCAGAACGTGAGAGACTTGGACTCTATCTTCTCTTGGGCCAAAAGTGACGTGAGAGCACTTTTTGGACAGCAAATAAACATCTCTTTCTTCCTTATCTTCATATGTGGATTGTACAAATGTCCCATACACCTGCAATTAGACAAAACACAAAAGTGTGTGAAGTATTTTTGTTCTGGATAACATAAATAGATTATTGAATAGTTTGCACTAGAAATCACCTGACAAATATGCATATATGCAATATTTTTGGTCATATCCAAGGTAGTCATGTCCTCATCATCCTCCCCTTCTTGAAAATAAAGCCGTCCTCGGCGTTGCTTAATCTGAAATGTGGCTAACAAAAGGGACAAGGTGTACATGTTGTATATGTATATGTCATCCATTTTTACTTCCCTTGATTTTTGCATATATGACACATGAATAGATGAGTAACTTGCATAGTTCATAAAATCTAAAGCCAAAAAATTAGCACAAGAAGTAGAAGGCATGAAAATATTGCAACTCAGTTTGCACATATAAGTGAAGCTCTTATTCATTTCAAAAGATTGACAATGTTCATCATTAAACCATCCCAACATTGGTGAATAAACCTTACTTGCATCAAATTTACATGCTACAACATGCTTAAATAAGCAAACATGCAATAAGTCATTTAACACAGAATCATCACCAAGATTAGAGGTCATATCAAAATGATTAAACATTGGTTCTTTTGCATCAATAGTTAATTCAATGGGTGCACTCAAAATTGTTGGTATTTCAGTTGTTTGATCACATGGCAAAGTTAAATTATCAACGTAGTCCTCTAAAATAGGTGGTGTGATCAAAGTAGTGGGTAGCTCATCAGATGGTGCATTCAAATTGACAAGGCATTCATCATTCTCATGTAGAGATGGAAGATCAGTACCTTTGTCATTACCTCTTATGATCAACTCAGATGATGTAGCCACTCTCGGGGGCGATGTGTCACATGGTGGAGGTGATGTAGTCCTAACAACAACGGATGTGGTTGTCATAGTATGCCTAGTAGTTGAAGGAACAATCATATCAACTCTTGGAATGTGCACCGTGCGCTTGTTCTCCTCGTGGCCAACACGTCGTTTTATTTCCTGTTCAGCTTTGCAAGCAAGATGAAACAAATGGTCCATAGGATAACACTCTTCATGAATTAGTATCTCTTGAATATCACGGTTTAATCCTCCCCAAAATCTATCCATAAAATCATCTTCACTTTCTGATAGAGGCAAAGGTGTCCCGTCTTTCGATGAGATGGTGGATTTCGCTTTGGTGGAAGTCGACTTTGACGATCCGACTACGAACGTGCGAGGACGTCGCGCCTTAGCAATCGCTAAACCAACTCCGAGAGGTTATTGACCACGCCGGAGCACGATCAACCTGACCACGAGGGTCTGTTTCCTGCGAGCAAACGAAGAACAAGCAAGAAACTAAGATTGCAATCTGGATATTGCGAATATAAGATGAAAGCTTTATTGATCAAGGTGGGGTTCTGTGACGTCTTTGTCTGGTCGTTGAACACAAACGAAGTACGCGAAGTTGCAGCTATGGCGAACTTTTAATCTAAACAAAACCCAAAGTCTAAACGATGCCCTAAGGGCTGTATATATGGAGGAAGAGGGGGGAATTTCGTGGCCCTTGGTGGAGGGGTCCGAAATCAACCCTATCTCTTGTTTCCCCACACATACGGACTCTAAAAATAGCATATACTTATGTATTTCGAAATTACATGGGCCTGGCCCAATAATAAGGTGACGCAGCACCTAAAATAGCCTCGGGACGAAATTTATGAAGTGGCATCTTGTATATTTCGTCCAAGGCTTCATGCACCCATTATGGTGGCTTCAAAGTCCTGAAATCATCACTTGTAACTCCGTTCTTGTTCCCCTTGCGCATGCCATCATCTCCATGCTTGTTCTTGCTCCAATGTTCATCCTTCTCCAAGCTAGACCCTTCATTTGTAAGCAAAACAAATGTATCCAATTTAGGCAGCATCATATTCTCATGAACATTAGAATCATTACCAAGAAACGAAAGTACCTGGTAATTTAGTTGGCGTGCACGAGCTCTAGTAATTGGTCCAGTATGTATAGCAGCAGGGGCTGTGGGTGTAACAATTGTATTGATGTCCTCATCATCGATTTGGTGGAGACGACTTTGACGATCCGACTACAAACGTGCACGACGTTGCGCCTTAGCAATCGCTAAACCAATCTCCTGAGGTTACTGACGATGCCGGAAGCACGGTCAGCCTGACCACGAAGGTCTATTCCTGCAAGCAATCGAAGAACGAGCAAGAATATGATAAAGCAATCTGAATATTGCGAATATATATGAAGTATTGATAAGGGTGGGGATCCGTAAGCGGTCTTGGTCTGGTCGTTGGACACAAACGAAGTACACGAAGTTGCAATGGCTAACTTTTAACTAAACAAATCCCAAGGAAAAGCTACTAGATGGATCTACTTATATAGGAGCAAGGGGTGGCGGCCAAGGAGGTGGGAGGACGTCCCAAGGCAGCCTAAAACTAAATCTAGGTCGTACAAAGCCAATGGGCCCAAGTGGAGGTGATGTAACACCTTTGGACTTGTAGTTTGACTCGGATTCTGCTGCAGCATCAGATTGTTTCATCCACAACTCAACGCTCCGGACGAATTTGAAGGTGATTCCAATTGGGTTGGAAAGTGCACGAAATTTAGTTTCCAACAAAAAAAGAATCACCCAATTCGGAGTCCGTATGAAAAACTTGTGTGCGTTTTGAGTCAGGTGTGTCTGTGCAGTCCGAATCTGAATCCAGAACGTGAGAGACTTGGACTCTATCTTCTCTTGGGCCAAAAGTGACGTGAGAGAACTTTTTGGACAGCAAATAAACATCTCTTTCTTCCTTATCTTCATATGTGGATTGTACAAATGTCCCATACACCTGCAATTAGACAAAACACAAAAGTGTGTGAAGTATTTTTGTTCTGGATAAAATAAATAGATTATTGAATAGTTTGCACTAGAAATCACCTGACAAATATGCATATATGCAATATTTTTGGTCATATCCAAGGTAGTCATGTCCTCATCATCCTCCCCTTCTTGAAAATAAAGCCGTCCTCGGCGTTGCTTAATCTGAAATGTGGCTAACAAAAGAGACAAGGTGTACATGTTGTATATGTATATGTCATCCATTTTTACTTCCCTTGATTTTTGCATATATGACACATGAATAGATGAGTAACTTGCATAGTTCATAAAATCTAAAGCAAAAAAATTAGCACAAGAAGTAGAAGGCATGAAAATATTGCAACTCAGTTTGCACATATAAGTGAAGCTCTTATTCATTTCAAAAGATTGACAATGTTCATCATTAAACCATCCCAACATTGGTGAATAAACCTTACTTGCATCAAATTTACATGCTACAGCATGCTTAAATAAGCAAACATGCAATAAGTCATTCAACACAGAATCATCACCAAGATTAGAGGTCATATCAAAATGATTAAACATTGGTTCTTTTGCATCAATAGTTAATTCAATGGGTGCACTCAAAATTGTTGGTATTTCAGTTGTTTGATCACATGGCAAAGTCAAATTATCAACGTAGTCCTCTAAAATAGGTGGTGTGATCAAAGTAGTGGGTAGCTCATCAGATGGTGCATTCAAATTGACAAGGCATTCATCATTCTCATGTAGAGATGGAAGATCAGTACCTTTGTCATTACCTCTTATGATCAACTCAGATGATGTAGCCACTCTCGGGGGCGATGTGTCACATGGTGGAGGTGATGTAGTCCTGACAACAACGGATGTGGTTGTCATAGTATGCCTAGTAGTTGAAGGAACAATCATATCAACTCTTGGAATGTGCCCCGTGCGCTTGTTCTCCTCGTGGCCAACACGTCGTTTTATTTCCTGTTCAGCTTTGCAAGCAAGATGAAACAAATGGTCCATATGATAACACTCTTCATGAATTAGTATCTCTTGAATATCACAGTTTAATCCTCCCCAAAATCTATCCATAAAATCATCTTCACCTTCTTCTAAAGAGGAATGCAACAAGGTAGTTTGTAAATCATCATAATATTTTGTTACAGTTTCACTACCTTGTTTTAAGTGTTGCAACTTCTTAATCATGTCACGAGTATAATAAGCAGGGACGAAAGTATGTCGCATGGCAAGTTTCAAATCATCCCAAGTAGTAGGTATATAATCAGGGTGTAACCGACAATATTCACTCCACCAAACCAAAGCATAACCAGTGAAAGAACCAACCGCAACCTTAACCTTTTTATGTTCATCGAAATTATGGGAAGCAAATATATTTTTTATGTCGACTCCCATTCAATATATAAAGCAGGTTTAAAACAGCCATTAAATGGTGGTATAGATACATTAACCTGATCATGTGCATTTGGATGTTTGTGCACCTCTCGTGGCGGTTGTGGTATTTGCAAAGGTGGTGGCACGTCTCCCGCGATCGACAAAGCCCATGAATTGACTCTGGATCCTGTCATGATTAGTAGAACAAGAAACAAAACCCAAAAATAATGTTCCTATAACTACTAGGATGTGGTGGTAAAACACTCACAGTAAAGCAAATATCAATGTCTTACAAGTTCTTACCATGCAGCAGGCGGTGATCGGCAACTAGCGGTGTCAAGTAACTCCGAATATTGAGTAAAGCGATTGCCAGGGGAGCGTACGTATACACGGTGTAGAAATATGTGGAGCTGGGTTGGCTATATATGGTAGCAAAAGATTAGCAATAATCAATTCAAAGATGCAATGTTGAATAAACGCTTAACGACGGTACTGTGCTGGTTCTAGGCTAGACCGGACTAGAGACGCGAGCCTAGAGCACTAATGAGGTCACGGCATAGCACAACTAGCATCAATGAAGAATACTAAGTAGCTCTGGACAGCAAGATATAATTGAAGATCACAACGGCAGTAAAGATAATGATAAAAACAACTGCCAAACAGGATATACAACAACTCTCTCTCCAACTTTCCTCTTGAAAAGTTTGAGCCAATTTTCTGATAAATTCTTTCAAAGAATGCTACTAACTCAAGCTTTCCAATGCAAAAAGAATCACTCAATTCCGAGTTGATATGAGGAGTCAAAGAATTCTAAAACTGGCCTGAAAAATTGGAACAAGCTGTGTTCACGAACTTCAGAGGGCAAAAAGACCTATTTAGAAGCCGATTTTGAGGTGTCAAATATTGAACAAGCTTCTGCAACTATTTAGATGCGGCTCGTCGCTAGCTTCAAATTGAGTACTCACGGAGGCAAAACGGACTTCGTATGAGGAAGATACACCTGTTTTACTGAACAGTGCGCAAAACAGATTCCAATCCGAATTCAGGTACGAGATTGATTCTAGATAGATCCGATTTTTTTTCTTCTCTTTTTTTTTCTCACGCTTTTTTTTTCTTTTTCTTCTCTCTCTTTTTCTTTTTTTTCCTCTCTTTTTTTTCCTCTATCTTTTTTTTCTCCCTCTTTCCAAGACAAACTAGATAAGATGCAGATTGGATCAGGCGAAGATGTGAATGACCTCAACTATGATTATGACAATGAACAGTGCGTAGCACGTGGTGGAAATTAATGGATGGGATGGTGGACAGCGGAAGGGATAATGATGCAGCGGCGGCGTGACTAATGTGAACAGAACTCGAAACTCTAAAGGAACTAGACACTAAGACCAGCAACTAACACGACGATGCAACCGATAATTCAACTATGCAAGCAATGAATAGAAAATTGCAAAGGCTCATACTGGCTTGGATAAATGATGAACAGATCTAACTTTTTTATGGATTTTTCATGGACTGTAGGTATGAATGACAGATGCGATCTAAACTATGAAAAACTGTAAAATCTCACCGAGCAACCTGAAAACTGATACCACTTGATAGAGGCAAAGGTGTCCCGTCTTTCGGTGAGATGGTGGATTTCGCTTTGGTGGAAGTCGACTTTGACGATCCGACTACGAGCGTGCGAGGACATCGCGCCTTAGCAATCGCTAAACCAATCTCCTGAGGTTACTGACGATGCCGGAAGCACGGTCAGCCTGACCACGAAGGTCTATTCCTGCAAGCAATCGAAGAACGAGCAAGAATATGATAAAGAAATCTGAATATTGCAATTATATATGAGGTATTGATAATGGTGGGGATCCGTAAGCGGTCTTGGTCTGGTCGTTGGACACAAACGAAGTACACGAAGTTGCAATGGCTAACTTTTAACTAAACAAATCCCAAGGAAAAGCTACTAGATGGATCTACTTATATAGGAGCAAGGGGTGGCGGCCAAGGAGGTGGGAGGACATCCCAAGGCAGCCTAAAACTAACCCTAGGTCGTACAAGGCTCATGGGCCCAAGTGGAGGTGATGTAACACCTTTGGACTTGTAGTTTGACTCGGATTCTGCTGCAACATCAGATTGTTTCGTCCACAACTCAATGCTCCAGACGAATTTGAAGGTGATTCCAATTGGGTTCGAAAGTGCACGAAATCTAGTTTCCAAGAGAAAAAAATCACCCAATTCGGAGTCCGTATGAAAAACTTGTGTGCGTTTTGAGTCAGGTATGTCTGTGCAGTCCGAATCTGAATCCAGAACGTGAGAGACTTGGACTCTATCTTCTCTTGGGCCAAAAGTGACGTGAGAGAACTTTTTGGACAGCAAATAAACATCTCTTTCTTCCTTATCTTCATATGTGGATTGTACAAATGTCCCATACACCTGCAATTAGACAAAACACAAAAGTGTGTGAAGTATTTTTGTTCTGGATAACATAAATAGATTATTGAATAGTTTGCACTAGAAATCACCTGACAAATATGCATATATGCAATATTTTTGGTCATATCCAAGGTTGTCATGTCCTCATCATAAGGGTAGAAAACATGTTGTGTTTGCACCTGGAGATCTTGTTTGGTTACATTTGCGTAAGGATAGATTTCCTGATTTGCGCAAATCAAAGCTAATGCCACGTGCTGATGGTCCCTTTAAGGTGTTAGAGAAAATAAATGATAATGCATATAAACTTGAGCTGCCTGCAGATTTTGGGGTTAGTCCCACTTTTAACATTGCAGATTTGAAGCCTTATTTGGGTGAGGAAGATGAGTTTCCGTCGAGGACGACTTCATTTCAAGAAGGGGAGGATGATGAGGAAATCAATACCATTGTTACACCCACAGCCCCTACTGCTACATACATGGGACCAATTACTAGAGCTCGCGCACGCCAATTAAATTATCAGGTACTTTCGTTTCTTGGTAATGATTCTAATGTTCATGAGAATATGATGCTGCCTAAATTGGATACATTTGTTTTGCTTACAAATGAAGGGCCTAGCTTGGAGAAGGATGAACATTGGAACAAGAACGGAGTTACAAGTGATGATTTCAGGACTTTGAAGCCACCATAATGGGTGCATGAAGCCATGGACGAAATATACAAGATGCCACTTCATAAATTTCGTCCCGAGGCTATTATAGGTGCTGCGTCACCTTTTTATTGGGCCAGGCCCATGTAATTTCGAAATACATAAGTATAGGCTATTTTTAGAGTCCGTATGTGTGGGGAAACAAGAGATAGGGTTGATTTCGGACCCCTCCACCAAGGGCCACGAAATTCCCCCTCTCTTCCGCCATATATACAGCCCTTAGGGCACCGTTTAGACTTTGGGTTTTGTTTAGATTAAAAGTTCGCCATAGCTGCAACTTCGCGTACTTCGTTTGTGTTCAACGACCAGACAAAGGCGTCACAAAACCCCACCTTGATCAATAAAGCTTTCATCTTATATTCGCAATATCCAGATTGGAATCTTAGTTTCTTGCTTGTTCTTCGTTTGCTCGCAGGAAACAGACCCTCGTGGTCAGGTTGATCGTGCTCCGGCGTGGTCAATAACCTCTCGGAGTTGGTTTAGCGATTGCTAAGGCGCGACGTCCTCGCACGTTCGTAGTCGGATCGTCAAAGTCGACTTCCACCAAAGCGATATCCATCATCTCATCGAAAGACGGGACACCTTTGCCTCTATCACATACCAACCAAGATCACGATTAACCCACATGACAAAACAGATATACTCAAACATCATAGGATAACCATAGAACATTGGGAAATAATATATGGAGTTGAGCACCATGTTTAAGTAGAGATTACAACAGGGAGAAGGGGTGTTACACTGCTGCAAAGAGGGTGAGAGAGTTGGTGTCGACAGTATCATGATTGTTGATGTAGATCGTCGTCCCGATCGTTGCCCTGGTGGCACTCCGGTGCCACCGGAAGCGAGGGGGAGAGAGCGCCCCTCCTTCTTCTCCTACCTTGCCCCCCTGGATGGGAGGAGAGTTCCCCCTCTGGTCCATGATCTCCATGGCGGCGGAAGGGCGGGAGCCCCTCCGAGATTGGATCCCCCTCTGTGTTCTCTTCTGTTTTGCGTTTCACATCTGGCCGAAAACCGTTTCTTATATTTCCGGAGATCCGTAACTCCGATTGCGCTGAGATTTTAACACGATTTGTTTTCCGGATATAAGCTTCCTTGCACCCGAAGTAGAGCTCCAACCGACATTCGAGGAGGGCACAACCCACCACCACGCGCTAGGGGCCTCTGGCGCGCCCTTGTGTCTTGTGGGATGTGTGGGCCTCCGTTTGCGATGATTCTAACTCCCAAAAATCACATATATTACAAAATAATTCTCCGTAAAATTTGATTGCATTTGGACTTCATTTGTTATGGATACTCTGCGATACAAATAACATGCAGAAAACAGGAACTAGCACTGGGCACTGGATCAATAGGTTAGTCCAATAAATCATATAAAAAGTTACCAACAATATTTGAAAGCTGTATAATATTGGCATGAAACAATCAAAAAATATAGATACGACGGAGACGTATCAACGCCTCACTCTTTTAATGGCCAGGAGGTTCCGTGCGGACATGTGCTTGACTGAACAGGAGGCGTGTGAGCTGTACTCCAATGCGCAGGCTCACCGAGAAGCCTGTGAGTTGTGTGCCACACAGGCTCAAGGGGAAGCGAGCCCTTTGACTTCCATGGCTGTCTGCCTTGCTCGCATCCTCTGCATTAATGGCGCCGAAGCCGCAATTTAATGTGGGTGGCCTTACTATTCGCCTCCTCTTCCCCTCCCGCAGACCTCCACCAACGCCATGGCACAAAAGGATCATCTGCCACTAGTCTTCCAGTTGGGTTTAATACTGTATCTCGATCATATGAATATAAATTTGTAGTGTGACTGAATGAAAGACATGGTTTGAACGAACTTGCATCTTTCTCCATGAATGTACAAACTTATCAAACGATATTCTTTAAAAAACATCAATGGTTTTTAAATATAACACACTCATTGCAAACGTTTTAGTTAGAACTCCCGTATGTAAACTGACAGCTTCCCCAGGAAGCCAAGGGAAAATGTGCTGAGCAGGATTTGTGCACCTCTTAATCGCAAACATTTTAGATAGAACACCCGTATGTAAACTGACAGCTTCCCCCAGTAAGCCAAGGGAAAATGTGCCGAGCAGGATTTGTGCAGCTCTTGTTTGCAAACGTTTTAGATAGAACACCCATATGCAAAGTGAGAGCTATGGTCTTCCCCACTAAGCCAAGGGAAAATACGCCGCACAGGATTTGTGCATCTCTTCAACGCAAACGGTTCAGATTGAATATGGTATGCAAAGAGAGACTTTGATGCTAAGCCAAGAGAAAATCTGGCAAGCAGGATTTGTACCTCCCTTCAACGCAAATGGTTTTTTCGGATGACCTGTGTGCAACCGCACGTATAGACAATTTGGTAAGATTTGCATCTCTCATATTGGGTATATTGCCATTTTTCAAACTGGAAAGATTGATATTTGTTGATCTAGTAACACTGTCATTTGTCAACCTTGTAACACTACCATTTCTCAAAATATGTAGCTAAAAATCACTAGCCCTATCTAATTTTTGCAACTAAATTTGAGTAATTAAGCATACATTTCATTCATAGATTAAGTAGTCGCTCCTTTATACAAACAGTTCAACTCGACAGCTGAACCAACCAAACTTTTCCCCAATTGTTGCCAACCACGTACTGAAATAGCTAGTTCAACTATATATACTAGCTAATTTTAAGTACGTTGTACAGTTCCACCACATCTATAGTCAGATGAACTGAACAAAATAGCCCCTAATACTACTACTATGGAGGGGCTTTGTACTACTTCCGGCAGCCTCTCCTCAGCCGAGCGTGCTCAGTTAGAGGCAGAAGAGGACGAGTCTACCGACGAGCTAGACAACTGCAATATAGTGCCTACCGCTGGTGCACCGTTAGCGACGCTCACCTTGAACGCCCTCTGCCGCTCCAGACGACCCCTCTTGAAGCAGCAGGACTCCTCGTAGATTTCCTGGTTCCTCACCTCTGCATCGGCGTGTGCTGCAGCCACGGCGGCGATAAGGCTCTTTGTGTGCTTGACGAGGAGCTCCTCCTCCTCCCGCGGGAACTCGATGTAGCGGGCAAGGTAACTGACGCACGTGCGGGCCTCCACCTCTGCCTCCCGCCTTCGGGCGGCGGTGGCGGAGTGGGTGATGACCCCGGCGGTCGACGGTGGGTTGGTGGCCACGGCGGCCGACAATGGGGTGGCGGCCACGACCACCATCTCCCACCTTTGGGCCGTGGTGGCGGAGCGGGTGATGGCCACGGTGGCTGGCAGTGGGCTCGCGGCCACGACGGCCACCTCCAGCCTTCGGGCCGAGGCGGCGGAGCGGGCGATGACCTGGCTTTTGACGGTGGTGTGGCAGCCACAGCAGCAGACGGTGGGGTGGCGGCAACGAGGACCGGCAATGGGTGCCAATGGGTAGCGGCAGCGGAGCATGTGGTGGGTGTTCCGCGCACAGCCAACAGGATGGATGCCACGTGCACTACACTACGCCCAAGACTGAGCCGCCGCCGCGGTGTAGCCTCCCACCTGGAGTCGTCCTCTGATGACGGCGGAGTGGCTGAGCGATGACAACGGCCGGTGCCATTGGCGATTGTGGGAGAAGTGGACAACATAAGCTAAAGGGAGGGAGGGGGAAATGCGACGCAGGACTCGCCGGCCATGAGGGTTTATATAGCAGGCTGGTAAGCATTGGGATTTTGGGGGATTTCATGGAGTCAGGCGGGAAGCTTGCGCAGGAACCTGTGAAGTTGTGCGGGAACGGGGTCACCACCATTTGGCCAAAAGAACACCCCCATGCGCTGCTCAAGCTTGCGCTCGAAGCTGTCTACGGCAGCGGGGTGACAAGACATGCGAGAGGACGATGATAGGACACGTACACATACGGTTAATAAAATAGTGTTTGCGATTTTATTACCTACTACCCCGGCCCCGTCCAGGTTTATAAGAAGGATTTAACTAATAAAATACGGATGCATGTCGCCAAAGATTATATCGTTGGATTTGTATTTGAACATAATTTTCAATTATATAATTTTAATAACATGCATTAACATTTGGTTGGTTAAATTTAAGGTCAAAATATGACACAGAATATAAAGGGGACTAATAGACCAAGACGGGGGTAGTAGCAGACGACTGCTCTCTACGTAGCGACGCAACTGCCGGCCGGCTTGTAGACGATCATTCCTTGCATGTTCAACTGCTCTATGCGTGTGGTTACTCGCAGTTGAGGCGGCCGTGGCGCGCTCTGCTTGCGTCCCATCCGACTCGGTGTTAGCAACAATCGTAGATAGAGCAGATCACATGGCTCATTAGCAGCAACCATTTGTGTTATTATTGGTCTTCGCACACATTTCTGATTACGGACCTGTTTGCCACATATCACACACATCTTGTTCAGTTGAACTATTTCTGTTGTCTTGGCTCATCGCAAACAGTTCATCTGAGTGAACTGTATGCCCTCCATCGCACACACCTTGATCTAACTGACCGTTTCTATTCTGTTGCCTAATCGCACACGGTTCATCCTAGTGAACTGTATGCCATATATCGCGCACACCCTCACATGGCTGCCCGTTTCTGTTGTTCTACCTCATCACAAATAGTTCTGCTGTATTAACCATTTGCCACGTATCGCACACGCAATTCTAATATGAACCATGTTTGATGTCACCACCATCGCAAACGTTTTGTATATTTTTGACGGTTTTATTACATCATGGTTTGTGATTAATGCATTGCACACAGTTTCGGCGAAGGGTCTCTGATTGGACTGTCATGTTTGGACCAACCTGCAGTAGTGATAACAACCAAATATAGCCATTGACAACTGGACAGAGTCTCACTGCAACGAACCTAACAAGCAAATATAGATAAACAGGGCATATGCTTGAAAACTGGACAAATGCTCACTACAACCAACCTAACAGGCAAATGCAGATAAACAAGGCATCTGCTTGAAAACTTGACAGATGCTCATTGCAACCAACCTAACAACCAAAAATAGAGATAAACAAGGCATCTGCTTGATAACTGGACAAATGCTCAGTACAACCAACCTAACAACCAAATACAGATAAACAAGGCATCTGCTTGACAACTGGACAAATGCTCACTGCAACCAACCTAACAACCAAATACAGAAAAACAAGGCATCTATTCACTATAAACAACCAAACATAGCCATTCGTGAAACTGAAGTGGACAATTCATACTTAAACATCACATAGCCCTATTGAACATTACATTTTTGCATACTGAAATAATTAAACATGTCACAATTAAAACACCGCATGGCAAAAGCTACTACAATAAAGGGTACGAGTTGGCAAGCTAGAAAGGTAAGATCTGCTGATAGGATGTTGCTTCACATGTCATGGACGAGATCCTTCTAGTTGGAAGAGCACAAACCCATGTTGCGCTCTCTGATATCGCAGATGGGTTGTTTTACCTTGGAAGAACCTTTGTGGGTGCCCTCCTCGTGGTCATGGTCGATGAGATCTGACTTGGCAATTGAGGATCCCAATTCGCCGCCATAGAACGTGTCCTTCTGAAATGACAAAATGGGCTCGATGGCATACAAGGATCGCAAATCCTTGACCGTGTGGTGGAGGAGATCAGCAGCGGGCCGTCAAAGAGATCGACAACAGTTGAACCAGAGGGGTTGGCGATGGACCACTTAGCCTGTGACATGGCCCGCGTGAAGCCGTCCCTGTCAACAAGCTTCATGTCGTAGCCAACTTTCTCGAGATACAGTAATACGCAAGCCCGCTGATGTGAAGCCTTCGGCAAGGCAACATAGTCAAGGTCTTCGTCGGCTTCTGCGGCGAGGTGTTGCTCCGGGATCGACAGGTCGGCGTGAACGACCGCCACCTCGTCAACGTCTGCCAAGGAGGCTATGATAAACCTCTTCTTGGCCGAATGCTCATCAGGCTCCCCGGGATACATTGTCGGGCTTAGGCTGCGACATTCTGGAGCAGGGGATGTGGATCTGGCTGGGAAGGACACCGCAAGCCTCATCTAAAAACTTAGGGGAGTGGGGCGAAGGTGTGGGAATCACTGGGTAACTTGAACTTTATTATCTAAGCTAGGAGGAACGGGTAGAATGGCAGGGGTTGGTGGCGGCAGCACCGGCATTG